>NC_064880.1:55104104-55289104 GCF_929443795.1 Astur gentilis | reverse complement strand
CCTGCAGGGAGGTTAGTAGTCTTATTTCCATTTTACTTAAGAGGAGCAAAAAACAGTTTGCTCAAGGTCATAATGGGCAAGTCTTTACAAGGTGGACAAAGGGGTCAGCTGTATATTTCTGCTGCATTGTGCCAGCACTGATACAGTTCTCTATGTGTTTGCTGAACTGCACTGCAGAGTGAGATGAGCAACAGACATGACACAGGAAAAAGAGCAGGATCTCATGACAGGTACAGAAGGAAGGAAAACCACTCCTCTGAATCAAAACAAACTGTTAGATTGGCTCAACTATCTCCAGAAATCTCACTCATAGGAATGTGGCAAAGCAGAAATATTACGCTCCCAACTTCCCCCATCTCAAATCCTGGGATGCTACCTTTTGCTCTCTGTGAAATGTAAACCTTCTGTTTTTAGTTACTTGATTATGTTATTTTATGGACAAGACTGAGGCATTCTTCTGTAGTGTAAACTACAAGGAAACACTCTTAAAATCCACATTCTTCCAATTCCTTTTCCCTTAAAGCACTTTTCATTTTAATGTGCAATGCAGTAGCATCAAGAGACCTTTTTACAGTGTTAAAATAAGCTCTGTATGAACATTTATGACACGCAGTATCTACCACAATGGGCTTACAAGCAAGCCCTCCAATCCTGCCCCAACCCAGCATGCATGTATTCTCTTTACACAAGTAGACCACAGAAATCAATGAGATTATTCACATGAACTAAATACATGCTTTAGGTATTATTCCTTGTCAGCTGTAAGTCCACTACAGAGCTCAAACCAGGGACAAGAATATACATGGAACATCCCAGGGTTTGCTCTTGAAGAAAAATTAAAGGCTTGTCTATGCAAGGGGAGAAGTGCTTCACATTCACACCCTGCCTCATTCTGCAGGAACTCCCTGGGGTAGACAAGATCTTACATGTTCTCACCAAAAATATGAAATACCTGACAAGCCCATATTTATTAAAATTTTACAGTTGTCCTATTGCTTTCAGTAATTAAACAGCCAAACACCATCAAAGCCTCTAATTCAGATGCCAGAAAGTATTCCCTCTGCAGGCAAGTGTCAAAAAAAAAAAAAAAATTAAATCTCACAACCAGAATTTATCTAATAGTGGAATCCAAACTTGTATCCTTCAAAAAAAAATAATAAATATATTATTCATTAAAATCTTAGGTCTTTGTAAATCTTTACATGTTTGCCAAGACAGTATATACTGCCTCACCTTAACCTGTTAATGGGATGCTTGCAAGTCCCATGTAAATGGAATGAGCTGAGTTCACTGATTTATGAAGAGAATAGATGTAACACCAACAAGAACTCACTTAGCTCAAAATCCTGCGAACAGAAGAAAAACTGCAAAGAAACAAAATTCAGTTTTTCTCCTGGGGAAAACCAAGAACTGAGGAAAGGAGGCTTAAGCAAGGCTCGCTAAGGAGAAAAGCATTTGTTTTTCCTATTAGCAGACATGATGAAAATAGGAAGACAAGAATCTTGTTTCTATCAGATTGAGGGACAGCGTCAGATTTCTCAGATGCCAGTTAGCCAGATTCTTTGAACACTTTACTAATAAAATGAGCTCTCTCAAGAAGCCCATTTCCTCAGCTCGATCCAGGACAGAACTCTGATGCTACACACTGCAGCAGAGGATGCAAGTGCCTTGGAAGAATCCTCCACATGGGGCGGGAGAGAAAAAGAAAAAAAGTCCTCTAATAAACCATTTTGTATATTCCTCTGGTGCAGACTTTTACAAAGCTTTGAACTCTAGCAGAACAAAATAACTTCATGTCCCTTTTGTCCTCCTTTCCATCTTGTCTTTTAAAGACAAAGTGCAGCATTTTTGGTCAGGAAAAAAACCCCAAAAAACCAAAACCAACCCAACATGAATTAGATCATTTTTTCCCAAAACTTTCAAAATAGGCCTAGTACCTCTGATTGAGTATAAAACTTTATAAGAAGTTCTCCTGTCACTCATTGACTTACTGCAAACTTGCAGAAAATATATCTGGTAGTGTACCACAGTGGCACAAGAAATAGACAGAATAAACAAAAAATCTATACACACCAGCTCTGTATTCCCAGAGTTTTAAATGTATCAATGAATTCCTAAACTGTACATTAGTTTGGTACATCGTGCTAGAAGGCACAACGTTCCTATACTCCTACCTTTGCCAAGTATAATTTATCTGAGGATAAAGCAAAGTTTTCCCCTGATGTCTTTGCATTGTCTCTTGAACTTTTCAATGTAATTCTTGCCTGCACACAAAGATTCTGCATCAGTGGTTGAGAAGTGCTGAAAGTTTTACTTTGTCATAGCAAAACCATATCTACACTTTGTGGCAGTAATATTCCTCCCTCTTTTCTTCAAACTTTCAGTTTCTGGCATATATTGTTCAAAAATCCAGGAACTCAGTCCTTACTAACGCAAAAAAATCCCTTTGTGACCTCAGTAGGAATTTAGCCCAGTGTAAAACAAACCTTGAAACATATTAACTAAATAGTCAACTCAAAGGCATTTCTGGTGTAAAACACAGAAACAGCCTCCCTCCAAAATTCATTCTTGTTCAAAAACACCACCACACACACACACTAAAAAAAAAAAAAAAAAAAAAAGGCAAAAAAAGAAGCCTGAACCAAAACCAACCCACACATTAAACTCTCTAGCAACTTCCATCTCATTTAAGTTTCAAAAAGCAAAGGTCATCTTTTGCTTCTATTTATTCTCACTTGTATATTTGTTCAAATCCTAACTTGTTGAAGTATAGTCAGAAATACAGATTCTAAGGAAAGGACATATGTTAAGAAAGAAATGGATTAGTTGTAAATGACTGAAAGAAGAAAAGCACAATCTTTAGACTACTCAAATTCTAACATTTGTCCAGATGAAGCAAAGCTGAAGCAGTTTCATCTGGACTCTGTCTTTTCAGCAACTAAACACCTCAGCTCTTTTAAGTGCAATAGCTTTGAATCTCACTTAAAACTACCAACTTTTGACAAGTCATAGATATTTAACAATTAATACTTAATTATATCAACGACATGGCAGCGAAGTTCCACCAGAACCTAACACAACGTTTAAAGATGTGAAACTATTCTGAACTAAACAGAGCTCCCCACAGTCTAACTCCAGCCATATAGCTGCAGAGTTCACATTTACACACAAATGTACGTACACATCAAACGCTTTTCTTTCAGGGCGTTTCCTGTGTTGCTAACAAGTTCCAGCTTCTCTCCTGCTGGATCTAAATTTAACCAAGACTAAGATCTAGTCTTAAAAAAAAGCCAAAACAGAAAAAAAACCCAACCAACAAACCAAGTAAAAAAACCCCACCAACAAAGCAAAAACAAAACAAGAAAACCAATCTGCACCATATACACAACTTCAATGCAATGCAGCAAACATTTTACAGGCACCTTTGTTTTTAAAGCTGTTAATTACCAAATATATGAAATATGCAGCAAACAAGTAGCAGCCCCTTGCCCTTTCACCCTACACATTTCTGAAACTGCACTTTGTATGCCACTAGGTACAGATAACAGGAGCACTAATAACAGTTGCTAATTCAATGAATGTATGTAAAATTGAGTGACCTTTACAGAGGAAGTCATAAGTTCAACCAGAAGCCAAGGCTCCCCATTATGGCCAAGCATGCTTTGCTCTCCAAATTAGAGGACTAACCACAGCAGTAGCTTGGATTAAGCCAAAAAAGACTCCTTACAAAGTCTTCAGACTTTGTTACAAACATGCTAATTCTTGAATATTTTAATTACAGATTTGTCTGAGCTAGGTAGGGGGAATACGCAGGTAGAAGGGAAAGGGTAAGAAACAACTTGCAGTGAAGGAGGCTGAACATTCAAGTTACTGACTCCAGTCATGACCACCACTGTCCCAAGATGTGTTTGCCGATGTGGCTCCTTGAGACCACCCACACAGGCCATTCCTACTCCACCAGTACAACTGTTTCACTTCCCCTGCAATGCAGCACGTGTCATACATGCACCTTGCGCGCTTTTCTTTGACAGGTTAATTCTTACAATGCTGGAATACAATGCATTTTTTTCTAACAAAAAAAAAAAAAGTGTTAAATTTGAGTAATACTTGGATCACTAATCAAAGGAGAAATTCTACTGCGGGCCAAAATGAGACTGTGAACAATTCTACCAGAGGCTATGGAGTTTCTTCTCTTTTAATGCCACCCTGTATTTCAGAAATCTAAAACACAGGAATCCACATTTATTGGTAATTCACAAGTTCTAACTTTAAAGCAACACCATGAATTTAAGGCAGCTGATTAAAAAAAAAATAAATGCACAGAGAGATTCAAAATACCTATCTGTAGCTTTGTACCTTCCATAGTTACAATATTTAAGATTACTAGAATGCTAAGTTGCATCTAGTTTTACAATTTCATACACATCTAGATACAGCTGAATTCACCAAGGCACATGAGGAAGAATTAGGTGACTTCAAGATCAGCCCTGTTCCCAAAATTATTATGGTCATCTGGATTGCAGAAGTGCCCAAGAAATACTTCACCAAATAATTCACCATGCAAACACTAAAAATCCATAAGCCCTACACCTGTTGACACAGAGTATTTACAGAAAAAGGTCAAATCTGCAATAATTTATTGAACATTGCCACCAACTTCAACAACATCAAGATCCTAAAAGCAGCTCTTGATTTGACCTGAAAGACATCTAAATTTCTGCTAATGGCTATGCAAAGAACTCATTTACTGAGATCGCTGAACTGATCCCTCTTTAAGACCCAGTGAGATTCTCAAACTGAAAGCACTATGTAGTCTATGAAACCTAGCAAACTGTTCTCTGCGAACACTTAAGAACTGACATCCCACACGACAAGGCACTGATGAGGAGACACTTCAAATCTGGCAAGCTGGCTGGTCTGCAAGGCATTTCGTCCAACAAACTAGCGGAACTTCTGTTTTCAAACTGGCACCCTCATTAGAAATTATTATTCCAGATCAAGAAGAGAAAAGAAAGCAAGTGAAATACTAAATTGGAGACAGCTCTACCTCAGGAAATAAAGTACATATTCCAGCAACTACTCCCAGTCACGCAATGGAGAACTAACTCTAGTAAGAAGACACTTTTTGTTAACTAGCCTTCTGCTTCCAGACTCTTATGAATACTACTTAGGCACAGGAGCATCTCCATACTTTATACAGGGAGGCCAAGCACTGAAGTTAAGATATCACAAAGTTTAATATTACAGTACCACAGTGCCTTTACAGATTAAGCCTACAGCTTAACAGGCCTCCTCTCTGAGTGGAGGGGAGGAAACAAAAACAGAATTCCCAAAACATAGCAAGAGAAACAGGCCTTTAAAAAGTTAAAGTCACTACATTAACATGAACTACAATGCATATATTTCAAGATGCAGGAGTGACAAGGATGGATGAAAAAGAAGTCTATACAGTGATGTATCACCTATACAGCACAGAAACCTGAAATAACTACAGAGCAAACTCTGAAGGATTAGTCTCTTTATGAAGCTGAAAGCCGGGGGCAGGAGCAGGAAAGCAACAGGACATTTTAGCTATCTCAAGGAGATCAAAAGCACACTATTTTGCTGAAGCACAAAACTGAATGGCAGGAAACCTGTGTTCCAGTTCAGACTCTCCCTACTTAAAACTGTCTCCATCCTAAGTAAGCAGGAAAGGTATGCTGCACTAGAATCTTAAAGCTATATGGTGAGGCTAAATACAGAACAGAAAGCATCTCACGATCTCTGTAGCATATTTTATAGGTAGATAAATAACCTAATCCGGTAAGCATGCTGAAATATCCTTATAGAATTTCCTAAATACAATGAATACTGAAGGATTTAATCAGTCATGCTAAACAATTTTAAAAGAAGGCAGTAAGAGAGAGCATAGGAAGTAGACACATTAATATTAGGCCACACAATAGGTATTTTTGTATTAATGAGCAACTGATCCCTTTATTTACTTCCCTTCAGGACAAGATCAGAGAGTTTGAGGTCCCACCAAAACAACTTTTTTTTTTTTTTTTTTTTTAGTTTTCGAGGTTTTTTTTGTTTTTTAAACAGGGCACTTTTCAAACTAAAAAAGTTAAATACAAAACCAAATACAGTGAAGATCACAGACTGTTTCAGTGCTTGCTTTTGTTTTTTTTTCAGTTTGGTGTTATACTATGCCTTACTTATTACTCAGAAGTCAGTTTTCTAACAGTGGTACCTCCTATACATAAACATATTTTTAAAAAATAAGACCTTATATATTTGTTAGGCCATATACTTTTTTTTCCCTTTGTCCATTGCCACAGCTTTGTGATAAGCAAACTCTCCAACTTCCATGTTAAGTCTTGGGAGCTGAAAGCAACCGAAAGACATGAACTAACACAGTTTTCTCAAACTTTACCTACACGCAAAACCCAAAGCTGACCTTTCTCTGTTTTTGTGGAAAACATGAAGATCAAGCTCCTAGATCTAGAGCCTGAAATACCACTTTTTAGTCAAAACAGCATCTCTACAGAAGAAAAATCTTAATTTTAAAGCCATTAATATAAACTGCAACTTACTGATGTTTATGGGTGTCATTACAAATAACCAACAGATCAGGCTGATGTTCTTACACACACAAGAGTTTGAAGGCTTGCTGATTAATCTTTCATCTTCAAAGGAAGGTTTAATCTTGATGACAGTAAGAAGTTCAGCTAAAGAAAAACAGAACACCTCTGCTAATGCTGCTTAGCTGTCTTCAGAAGTATATACTCGGATCACAAAGTTGCTATGGCGTCAACTTCAGGACTGTGGTTAGACACACAAAATGTCTTTTTTCCTACAGACTGTTATGGGAAGCTGAGCAACTTTGGCCCTGAACCAAATATGTTTTGGCTCTAAAGCTGACATAATTCATCACCATTTGGACATTCCAATGGTTAGCTAAACCGAGAAAGCAAGACAGCCAGCACTTTAGAGCATCCGTGTAAATGAAGTTCTAAATACACTGCCCTAGCAATAGCAAAAAGAAATTGTGTTTGTGCTTACCTTGTTTACTAGCATTATTTAATAATGCTATTTTTCCAGCACTTAACTGTCAGAGCAGAACAAATGGGAAAGGTTCATTTTTGGCAGCTGCATAGCAAACTACAGTGGCAGGAAAGTCTGTAGGATCCAAGGTATCACATTTATTTACCTTATTCCCTGGTATTTTTAATATCATAAGCATCAGGCTATTTTTAAGCAACAGCTATCAAAAGTACGAGCTAATATAGGACTTTTGCTTGTACTGAATAATCCTGCAAAACTCTGAAATAGCCTGGCTGAATAAAACATGTAACATACTCTAAACCGGTACACCTCTTGCAAACTGTTTTACACCCAGCAATGACAGAAGCCCAAAGCAAACCTCCCACATCCCCAACTGTTAGCTTTCCAAATGGTAAAGCAGCGTTTGCTTCATCAGTCAGAAAACACAACCTCTGAACCAGACCAGACGAGTGCCACTTCCACGTTGCCACAGAGGGGGAAAAGGAGGTGGGTAACAAAGCAAAGAACAGGGTTGAGGGGACCCACACAGTATCACACTGAAGCATATCTAAACCCATTTTCTTCCCCCTCAAGGCTCAGCCTCACAGAAAGGTGTCTCCAGTTACATTCTAGTTTTGAGAACAATCGTTTAAGACCCAGTTTACTCTATGTCCAATAAATATGCATTATGACGCTAGGGCAAACAAGTAACTGAAACAACACTACTGAGAAATCAGAAAGCTTTAGAAAGCATGCTGTAAAATACACAGTTATTATACATTATTAGTAGCTGACATATTAAAAGACAAATCAAATTATCGTTTTATCATTTTATTCTTGAGAGCATAGCAGGCGACGCTGACGACCACAAGGGCAGGACCTTCTATTTTAGTAGTCAGAACAAGGTCATCACCACGGGATACACACATGCCCACAAACCCTCCATTCGGGTCTACACAGGTAAATAGCTGAACATCTCCCTTCCTGCGAACACCGCCCAGAACACAGAATCTCCCGCAGACCAGACTTAATAACGCACGGCTATCCTTGCCATATTCCTTAACTTTCGCTGCCAGACTATTAACGAGACAGTCGCGGCACGTTTCCTGTTCTTAGCAGGGTCGTCTTTGCATTTTACTAGCAAAAGCAAGTAACCACAAAGAAATCCAGCTTTCCCGTTTTTTTCCAGAACGTCCGCTAATAAAGGAAGGAAAACCGCACTACTCACAGAAACGTGTGTGTGTGTGCGCGCGCGGGGGAGGCGGAAATCCCGGCCGCGCAGGCAGCGCCAGGCCTCGCCCTGCGGGAGCGCCCGCCCCGCCGGCCCCGGGCCCCGGGCCCCCGGCCCCAGCCCCGGCCAGCCCCGCGCCGGCCGCCCCCGGACCCTCCGGCCCCCTCGGGCCACGCCTGTCCGCGCTCCTCCCTGCCCTACCCTACCCCCACCTGTGCCGGCCACGGCCCCGGCCCCGACCCAGGCCTCGCCGCGCCGGCACGGGGGCAGGCGCCGCCTCAGCCCCGCCGGCCGCCTCGGCCTCGGCCCCCGCCCCGTGTCCGCCGGGCGCGGCCGCCCGACATGCCCGTACACGTTCCTCCGCCAGAAAGTTTTCACTCGCGCCTCCGCTCCCGCCGAGCCCCCGCGCAGCCCTCCGGAGAGGCCGGGCGAAGGGCGCGCCCCGCAGGCACCGGCGGACAGGAGGAGAAGGCGGCGGCAGGGAGGGAGGGCTTACCTCCGCCCGCGGGGCCCGGCCCCCCTCGCCCAAGCAGGGCTCCTGCAGCGCGGCGCGGCCCAGGCAGGGCTCCTCCGCGGCCGGGCAGGCGCGTCGGCGGGATGAGCTCACTGGGAGCAGGCGGCGGCAGTCCCCGCCCCCCGCGCACCACCCGCGGCCGCCCCTCCGCAGGACCGGCTCCGCGGGGGCGGGGAGCGGCGGGGCGGAGCCGACCCGAGCCGGGCCGGGCGGCGGGGCAGGTCCCGCAGCCGCCTCAGCACGGCCCCGCGCCGGGAGTCCGCGGCTCACGGGACCGCTGCGCGCCGCCCGGGGCTCCTCAGGCGGCGGCGAGGGTAGAGGGGCGCGCCCGGGCGGTGCCCGCCCTCCGCCGCCTGTGGAGCCCCGGGAAAGGGCGCGTTCCGCCGAAGGCGAGCGGTTCAGCCCCCAGGAAAAAAAACTTCCTCGAGAGGCGCTAAAATCGCCTCAGCTGCCGCGGCTCCGCAAGGCCGGGACTCGGGCCCGCCAGCCTGTTGCGCTGCCTCAGACGGACGCTGCTCGAAACGCCTCAACACCTGCTCGTCCCTGCAGCCTTTTTATCGGGCTTCCTTCCAGCTTGCTTGCATGTCGACGAGCGCAACCAAGCTGCGAAAACTCACAGGCGCCGCTCGGGTCTGTGGGACTTCTGCTCCGAAGGGGACCCGGCCCCGGGGAGCCAGCCCCGCCACCGGCGCGGGTGGGAGGCCACGCAGAAGGCCCGTGTCCCAGAGGGCGCAGGTGTGGTGATCGCACTTCAAAACTCGGCCTTTGTGATCCGTAATCTGAAAATAATTACTTCCTTGCATGTAAAGAGCTGCAAAGGACAAAAGGATGGGTGGGATGTAAACAATAACGAGAGATCCCTCAGAGTCAGCCAAACGACTTGCCAAGCTGGGCCGCGCAAGGCATTTACAACAGCCAGACTGGAAACCCCACGTTTAGGAACGAGGAACGTGGCCCCTGCCCGCGATACAGAAAGGGACGTACCGCACCCTGGAAAGCGGCAGCTTTGAAAGGATTTGGGGCTCTAACAGTAAAGCCAGGCAACACGAATGTTGCTGCACCAAAAAAGCTAGTGCATCCTTTGCCTGTATAAACAAGGGATTAGCGAGCACATGCAGAGAGGTGGTATTACCTCTGAATACAGCGTTGGTAAAGCCAGCAGTGGAACACTGTTTCCAGTCTCTCTATCCATACTTTCCCAGGTACTAAAAAATTAAGAGTGCGGAAGAGAACAGCAAAAATGATCTGAAGGCTGAAGATGATGCCCAGCAGTAAGAGTGTTAAAATACTTAGTTCCTCAACAAGATGGCTCAAAAGGGGCTTAGGAGAAAGAAAATGAGTTACCGATATTTTTACCTCAGTGCACCTAACTGAGGTCAGTGCTACCCGCAGTAACTCCAAGGAGCTATATCAAAGTAGCCACTACAGAGCATTGTCTCTAGCCGGGTTTTTTTTAACATTTAGATAACCATCTCACATTAATGGGTTTAAAGAGTTTTTTAAGTATTAAGACGGGTTTAGCAGTGATGGTTTGAATGCCATCATTATCAGCACAACAGTTGATAATGTTAGCAGAAATACTCATCTGATGTGTTTTTCTCTCCCAACCTCAAACTGCTTGCCTTTCCCACCCCAAATGTCCAATACTCCAGCTATTCCCCATATAGAACCTAAGTGCTTAGCCTCCCTACACAATTTCTGCAATAGTTTCACATAATTAATTACAAAATGAGTCCTCCTCACACCAAAAAAGGAAAATGTAGGGACAATCCAAAATACATTTATAAATAATAGTAAGGGTTTGCTGGACAAACTATTGTTTTCATATGTAATTTGAAAAACTAAAAGCATTAAAAACTAAATCTGAATTTAACTGCAAATTCATTATTACAGTACCAGAGTATTCTAGAACATTTTCTACACTATGCACATATTTCATGTAGCGTCTTTCAATGTGCCTGTAAGGGATATAAAAGAGAATCCATGTATGTGTTCAGAAACAAGTTACAGGCTTATATACAAGAAGAGCACCCCCTCAAGAACATCTGACATGATTGCCTTGTATGGTATTAGAGGAGCACAGTAACATGGAGACAAAGCCTCTCAGGGTTACAACAGCAGAGCAGTTAGTTATCTTACCCTTCTTTCATTGTGACTTCAGCAGCTTAGTAGCTGAAGACTTGTCCCAAAAACAAGGGTAGGATGCTGTGTGCAACTCTGCCAGCAGCTTTTCTTTCTTCTGGTGGATAACCTTCTTCATCACATTCTCCTCCCTCCGTTTTGCCTATGTGGTGAGGCATAAGTCTAGGAAAAAAGGAATTTTCTCTCAGAGGAAACGTCTTCGTTCTGGCAGCCTCTTACTATTTTGTCTGGGTCTCTGAAATCTGAGACAAAAAAACTGAGCTATGACTCCACCATTCTGGGATCTATTCCTCATCAGGTCCATTGCTCACTCTCTCTTCCTCTGTACACAAACACAGAAGTTTTGAAATAGTATTTACTTTCAATTGGATTTAGGTCCTGCTGTTCCACAGGAAAGCTCAGAATCAAAATATTTTTTAACTAGGGCTTGATTTTAGCGCTTCCCTATTTGTCTCAATAGAGCAATGCTTTTGATAGCAGCAACATAAAGATTTTTGCTCTCATCAGTAGCTTCCTTTTAGGAAGAATTTAGCCCACAGCTGTTTTTCTGCTTTAACTGTACTGCCCTCTACTCCTTCCACTCATTTGTTCAGATGATTTGTCCATTCCCAGCCACTGAAACGCTCTTCAGCTCTTCCTTTTTTTTTTCTTCTCACAAAGGTTATGGCTGTCCTCAGTCTCATGCTTACCATGCAAACTTCTAGTAGTTTCAAAAGCTTTTTCTACTTTTTCAATTCTTGGTTTTGGAGGGCTCCTTCAAAGAAGATGATTTTGTAAATTTTAAGAACTTCCTTTCAATGTAACTGCTTTTATCCTGTCAGATTAATTCTTATGCAAAATAATAATTTGGTAGAAAATTCTCAATTTACTGATTTTAAGAAAACAACTTGTTCTACAACTAGTAGAATGAACACCACCTTATATTCAATAGCTTTGTGACTGCTGGATTTGCAGATGTCTAAGAACGTCTAAGTTATGATTTATGTTTTTTCTCTGTAAAAGTAGCATTCATAATGTCTATCCAGTATGCAGTTATCTGATCTCTCAGTCTGCTTTTGTTTGTGATGCCACCTTTGCATAGTGGGAGAATAGTAGGAGGTAGTCTCAACTCGGCGACCTGTTTTCCACTAACACCATTTCATTGAAGTATTACTCTCAGTCAATTTTACTTTAAATGAACCAACTGGTTGCAAAGCTAGTGGGGAAAGAGAGGAAGGGGAACAAGTAGGTATGCACACAGGTATTACATATAGGCCTGTTTTCCCTATGAAACCAGGCTAGAAGTTGGTCACATGGCTTTACGGGGCAAAACAAAAGTGACGCTTAATATCAAGTGGCAAACACCACCTATGTCAAACTACTCTATGATCACAACATGCACCAACTTAGGTCTTGCAGTTGCTGTCCACAGCAGATTCTGTACAGAGCCTCAGTAATTTCACTAATAACACATCAGAACTTACCGTATTTGTGATGTTTAATCTCTTAGGATACTTGTTTGTCAACAGCTCCCTTAGGCATAGATGCTACTTTGTAAAAGTGTTAATAGCATAAATAATAAAAGATAATAATCAGCAGTATCAACTAAAATATTCCAAATGCCCTTACATTTATTGCAATTGCTTCCATTAATAATTTGTTCCCTGTGCTCTTTCCTGTCCACTGTTTTCCAGCTCAATTTCAATTATTGTCCTTCCCTATGCTTTGCTTCCATTCTGTCCACCTATTCCCAACTCCTTCCATTATGTACTTTTTAAAGAAATTATTAGAAAGTGACCTCAGTGTAAGGTCTGGTCTTACAGACAGCAGCTTGGAGAACTTGGCATTAGCAGTCCTGTTTTCTTGTCTGTCCGTCAGGAGTACACTTCTGAAAGGCGTAGGGAGGTAGGACAACAAATAAGCCTTATCATTTTAGGAATTGCTCTTCTAAAGTCAAAGTGAAAGGGGCGGGGACTTACTCTGTGAATATGCTTATACCTGAATGATTTTCTGTTTAAATATTACTTTTTAGCCAGAATCCATATAGCTTCATTACACAAAAACAGATGCTGCTTAGAAAAATAAGAAAAACATAAGAAGTCCATCTCCTACCTCACTACAGAAGCTAAACTGACAACAAACACAGTGTGCTAAAGCAATTTTAAGTCACAGGTAAAGATTTGCAACATTAGATCTAAGTTACCCAACAAGTTTTCTATTTTATCTGCAGATAAGCACTAATTCCTTTTTTAACTTTTGCATGTATTTTTGGAGGCTGTGTGGGAGACTGTCTTTTCTGTTGCTCCAGTGAATCAGAAAAACAGCAAGAGATGGGTAGTAAACTTTGGAATAAGAAAAGAAATATTACTCAATCCAGGCAGATGTAATGGGCCATGAACACATACATAGGCACTGCTCAAAAGATGGCCAACTGCATACATACAGCATGAGGAACAAAACCTAGTATACATCTCTTCAAACGTGTATTTACACCAGTAGTCTACAGTCATACGAACTGAGAGAGAGGAAGTTATAGGAGAAACAGAATAGCTGAATAGTGTATTGCAGGTCCCAGTAACGTTAGCAGGTAATTAAGATTCTACTTGATGCCAAAAGCAGGTCTTGTAGTTTCAGAACAAGCAGAATTTGGATTCTAGCCTTGCTTCTACAGGTAATCTGCAGCATGGTCACACCTCTGAACTCCTAAGGAGCCACTGATATTTGTAATATTGATAAGGGCTACTAATTAGAGAAAACATATTCATAATATATTGTCTCAGTTTCAGCAACAGAACTAATTAACATCAGGCAATCTTTTAAGGGAACATAACAGACTGAGTATTTAAAAAAATTACCCTCGGTTATAGGAAACAACAACAAAATAAGCAATCAATTTAGCGGAAAATGTAGGGTGGAAATGTTAGCGCACTTTATGTAGCCTCCTGCTTGAAATCCGAGAAACCACAGACAAATCCCTACGCTTACAAGAACTCTTGTTCATTCAGTATTTCTCTTAGGCAGCTTTAAAGGCAGTTATTGAAAATGAGTGAGCAGTTACTCATTGCCTATGCATGAAAATATCTAGATGCTAAGAAATTAGAACTAATGATCTGAAACATTTAAAGGTCTGAACTAGGGAATCTTTTACATGACACACATGGATTTTTAAGTGATGATTTTGCTACTTAGACTACCTATGGATTGTGTGTGCCAAAATTAGCTTTTTATATATATTAACACATAAACCACTTAAGTGAAAACTGTATATACACTTTTCTGAAAGAAGAATTGGTCCAATGATTAAGACCTTTTATCTCCTTAGGTTCTCCTGTATCTCTGCTCCTTCTATGACAATTCATCTGTCTACACTCAAGCATTCCAATTTCTTTACAGAGTCATTTGAAGAAAAAAAATACAGTATGATGATAGAATATAATGGTGGAAGCAAAATTGCTGCAAAAGAAGGCAGCAGGAAGAAAACACTAGTAACAACATGTCCTAGAGACCAATCTGAGATAAGCTAGCATTTCTTCTTTGCTGTTGAGGCTCCCTCCCGTTCCTTCCCTGTACCAAAATAACTACTATAAACTGGTGCGAAGGGCAGGGTTTGGGTTTGTTTGGGGTTTTTTAGTCTTTTGTTGTTTGCTTTTTTTTATTTTAGTGTATTTATTTAGCATAGAGCACCCGTTCAAAAAATGCACTTTAGAAAGTGGAAAAAAGCTTTCAGATCATAAAGTTTATGAGAAGCTTACCATATATGAATTATGTGCTCCAACCTAAATCACAGAATAAGGGACACATGCTTTATATTGAAGAACTACTAACAGTATTTGTCTGGAAATGGATCCCTATGTAGAAAATACTGAACATAGTAATAGTTTCAAGGGAAAAAAATTATTTTGATTTGTAGGAAATAATGCCTTGTAACACCTTATACTTTGGCAGTCCCCAGGATGTAACAAAAGAAATTTAAAAAAATAACCAATTAATGTCTTGAAAAGCTGAAAGCACTAGAAACATCTGTCTGACGAAAACAGTCATGGAAGTAAGGAGAGCTGTACTTATGGCTAGTAATTCGTGCTGTTTCACTAGTGTATTTTTTTCTTTATAGTCCTGTGGCAATAGGTCTGACATACAGTATCAATTTATTTTTCTGAAGATTCTGTTGGGAAAGACTGTCTCAAGAGAGGCCTAATAGAGTTCTTTGGTTGTTACAGTTCAGCTCTGTGAGCACACTGTTGAAAAGCTGAGTGCTACTGACATCCTTCTCACAAACACACATTTCTTTTTGCCCCACCAAGCTGAAAGCAAAGCATAGTGAAAACAGTGTTCTTTCACACTGTTGTTACAAATATCAAGGACTGTTCTTTAAATGATAATTTGCTTTCAATCAGTGAGCCATAAAAGCAAAACACTTTGTGCCTCATTGGCAGTGTTTGAAGGCACAATGCATACACCAGGCTACTGAAAGGTGTGCTGGGGAAAATATCAGAGGTGAGTAGTCCTTGTTGCTCATCGTGAAAGGAAAAGCAAGCTTGATTAAAAATAAAGTAAAAAAAAATAATCTGAATTTCTTATCATTCTACTATCCCTACTAGCTTCAAACTTACAAGTTCTTCAGTTTGTGAAGTGTGAGCTTATTAGTTTAGAACAGTATATGCATTTTAAAAAAGCACATGCATGCAGTATGTCGGGGGATGCAACGAGTCTACGGAATTCCTGACAGTTCGAGAACAGCGCGACCTTGAGCAGCTTGTAGTATATCCTTGAGAAGTCTGGAAAGATCCGAGAAGACCAGTACGAAAACAAGATAGTGATAAGAAGAACTGTCTTGACAAACTCACCAATCATGAATTGTTAGTTACTAACTAAGCCAATCATATACTAACACATACTCTGAAGAAGGGCATAAAAAGGTGTGTTAGAACAATAAAGTAGCCATTTTGCGTGATCTATTACTTGTCGTGTCCGTCTCTACCGCGACAGCAGTATATCCAATTTTGACATCCAAATTTCTAAATTCCTTACAGCCAAGGCCTGCAGAGCTTTGGGACAGTCTGCCACCCTCCTCAACCCCCTTCTTTCTTTTCCTTCATTACAAGTCAAGGTACCAAGGCCAATTTTAGGCTGCTACTAAAGGACTAGCAGCTAGAGTTTTCAACATAATTGGAGGGCTCTTCATAACATGTTAAAGTAGTCTCTTTAGAAACCTCAAAAGACTTTTGTATGGAAGAGTTCAAATGCACACACAACACAGACAAGCAATTATATGCCTACCCATCTCTGACTGACATCTGTGAACAGCTCCAACAAAATCATCTCATTCTAAATTTGGCTTTTTGACTTGTTTTACTTTTTAAGGCTGAGATCCATAGAATAAACCAAGTTAAAAGTTTTCAATTTCAGCTGGATTTTTAATAGATAATCTTGCTTTTCATTGTTCCTGACATTTCTTGATAGTAACATATAAAGAACAAACGTTTCAGGCTTGTGGAGCTTAAAGATAGCTCAGAGTTTGCTCCAGTTCTTTAACTTTGAAAAAACATACCAAATATGGAAAATTTAAACTCAAAGGAATTTAAGAAAGTTATGAACAATGAAAGTAGAAGGTTGGAATTAAATTTTAAAGTCAATCTTCATTTTAGTGACTGTTCTATTTCAGTATACAGTAAATGCATATTGTGCAACTAAAATGATGGCTATTATAGAAAACATTTTTTATAATAGCTTAGGAAAAGTCTTAATCATTCCTTTACATAAAAATAACTTCTGAATTAATCACCATTAGTAAACCCAAAATACGAGAGAAAAGCACTGTGTATAAATCAAGTCAGTTTCAGAAATTTCAACCCTTTATACCTAACTGTGGAATATGAAATGCTGTATCCAACTTTTCACTGTTGCCTGGTAAATGAAACAATGAATTTGTTCTTAAGTAACCACGTTTAGGAACATAATGAAAGCATCTACAAAACCAGCAAATCTTAATTAACTATGTAAATTTACCTGATACCAATACAGTATGCACTTTACCCTATTCCTTGTTCTATGTTTCATCTGTAATTGACTACAGCTGTGAACAGAGAATGTAGGAAGGAGAAGGAATCAGATACCACTTTTTATTACCATCAAATTATGCCCTTTGTATTTTTACAACTTCTAGGGAGTCATGTCCTCTGTGAAATACCAAATGATGCTTTCATAAACTAATCTATTATTTTTTTCTTTGAAACTTTTTCAACAGATTAAAATACACCTCCTTGTAAGAAAATAGCTATGTTTTCTGAGGCTAGCTCAGCTGGCAGAACCTGAATAAACTGTAGGGATACAGCAACCTCTTGTGGTAAAAATAGTATACACATAATAATTAAGAACTATTGAAATTTCTTAAGCTACTCTTGATATGATTCATAAACCTCTATAAAATCTTAAGTGTTAGCAAACAACTGGAGAGTTGGACCCTCTGTTAGTTGGAGAGTCTCTCTTAGCTGGAGAGTCAGCAATACTCAAACTTCAGAATTGTAATAGTCCTTCTCTTCAACTGAAGAATGAACTAAACCTTGATAGCCTGTTATAAATGAAGTGCCAGACTGAAATGTCTGTTAAGAAAAGTATCTAAGAGTTTTTCATTAAAATTCAGCAAGAGTGGAATAGTGGCCAGATTTGACAAGAATAATAAGCATGCTATTATGTTGAATCATTCTTCTCTGCATGGCTTTGCTGAATAAAGGGAAAACTATGACTGGTTTCACCAGGGAATTCAAAGTGCCTTTAGAGTTTACAGTAGCTGAGCAAGACTGAAAACAGAGTAGACGCCTGGTTCAATAATGTATTCTGCAGAATGCTGGCATAGCAGCAGCCCTTAAGCTGACAGTGGGGAGGACAAGAAACAGTCGGACAATGCTATAGGCCTGGAAGGCAAAATAAATGGAACCCTGGTATCTGCAAAGAATCCCATGACACCTACCCTCTTTAAAAAGATTTAACTCACAAGTGATCCAAAAGCATAAAGTGCATATTCCTCCAGCTAAACTGATGAGCTGCAAAGATCTGTCCTGCTCATGTCAAGTAGGAGAGGATAGTCTAGAAGATGCAGGAAGGGAACAGGAGGAATGGCAGCATGTTGAAACAATGGTCCTCAAGGACAGCAAGGTTTTCAAAACCAACAGGTGCTTTACTGTGAACCTGTTACAGGACTTAATGCACAACAGGAATAATCACATACAGGTGATTGTTGCAGGTGACACTGATTAGACCAAGGATTTGTTATTACATTCTAGAAATATACTCCTCTACCACTGAAACTAAAGAGGAGCTCAGTCAATGCTTGGGCTTATGTGTGCACCAGTTACCAGAACTTTTAGACTTTGTATAGGAGGGAGAGGTTACTGCACTTGAAATGATTTGCAAATCTGTACGTACTACTTAGAGGAGCAGGCTGAACAAGTACATCTTGGAAGGGATAGAAGCTTTAAACAACAGTTAATATTTATTTATTAAAATTAAGTCTTTCATTGTAGTTCCCTTATTGTAGCTTCCCAGATTTGCCATGGGTAATTTCTTTGCCATTTCATCTGCTGCAGTTTCACACAAGAGTCAGAAATCACAATACTCTCAATTCAGACCTTGGTCTGCACACTTAACAGCATATACTAGAGTTCATTCCAGACCAGTTAAAAAGTTGCACACTGCCAAGTTCCCAAATAGCTCTGCCAAGTACCACCCAACCTGGGAGTGTCAAGTGCTTAAAGGTAAGGACTCTTCCTTGCCCAAGGGGAAATTCATCCCTGCACAGAAGTCCAGCAAGACATGTATGTCTTACTCAGGCCGTCAAACAGAACATGTAACTTTATCAAGTTTACCAATATGTTGAAACAATCAACATTTACTGAAATCTGTTTTCAGTCATTCCAATCTCTGCAAGGTGATATGAAGCCTACAGATGAAAACAACTGCATATAAACCAACATTGTGTCGTCCATCAAAATGATGAAATAAAGGATCGACAGAAGAAATAATTTCCTGAAACCATGCCATTCTTGTTGAATGCCTGCATCATTTGTAATAACCCTCATGAAGTCTGAAAATAGGCTTCCTGCAAGGTTTTGATTTTTCTAGCAAGCCAACTCTATTTGTTCCTTAATTTTGCTGTAGTTCTGAATTTAGCTGTAGTTCATATTTAAATAATGAAAGCAAAGTACTAAGTTAAGAATTGAACTATATAAACTCCCTAAACCAGAAATTTTTAAAACCAATTCATCATAGTATCATCAATGAAGGTGCAAACACAAACTAAAATGACACACAGGATGGAAGGCACAAACAGAATGAAAAAACTAAGTTGTCTATTATTTAGAAGCTTGAAATATGGTTTTAGTTTCCTGTTTAGCTCTTGTTATTAAAAATACTATTATAAGCAGGACACCTTAATAAACAGAGATAAATTAGAGAAAATAATGCACCTGACTGCACCTGTCAAAATACAACAGGTGAGTAAAAGACCAACTTGGGTGAAAAGGGAGTGCTCTTAATTATAAAATACATTTAAGAAGAGTTTAGTTTGTTCTCTATACAAATCTTTCAGATTCCCTCCAAAGACTAGTAAGTGCTATTGACACAAAAAGCAAGTTGCATACCTCCACAGGGAACAACATCCTACAGAAGCAGGAAATTAAGTAGATCAGTTCTGGGATTTCTTGCTCGGCAAGATACGTGTTATAGCAGAAGAGGAGCTTGCACCTGCTCTACGTTCAGCAAAACCATGAAACTGTGTTTATCAAAATTACACCTCCTGACTTCTTGTTAGGTCCTCTTTTTACACCTGAAAATTTTATACAGGTAGAACATGGAAGATACTATATATTAAAGCAGGCTTTCTGCTAGGCTGTTTGGAACTAACATACTGTCACTCCAGATATATATCTCATATACAGATCCTAGGCACTGCTCCAATACATGCATGGATTCATTTTTCCAGGAGGACTGACACTTCTTGGAAGCCACTTAAAAGCATATGCTGAGCCTATGCTGCTTAACTCCTGTTTGCCGATGCAGCAGACGCTATACTTCCAGACCTTGACTTACTGTATATACTTAATTCATCTATATAGTAGCAAACTTGCTAAATGTGCACCGCACACAGACTAGTATACAGGACCTTTTAAACAGAACAATTACATCCATAAGCAATGACTGTATGAATACCTTATTTATGTCATGGAAGTAATTTCCTATAGCTACCTTCTACATTGAGCATGCCATCCCTACCCTGAATGTACTACTTTAAATGAATGCTATTTAAACTGTTTGAAAAAACCAACAAACTGCAAAATCAAATAAGGAACTAACAGAAGGGTAGACAGATCCTTTGGTTTATTCACTGCCACTTGCAGTGATGTTAATGTTACATCACAACACGGGTGTTTACACAAGTGCAATGATAAAGCCCTGCAGTAACAGGTTGAATTCCCACCAAGCAACTTGCACACAGCTAGGACAGTGATGTTTCCAGCCACTCTACAGGTGTAGGATAGAAATAAGGATCCCAGATATCTTCATTCCCACAGTATTTGAGTAACTCCTCACAGCAGGTTGCCGTTTACCACAGCTACCCACTTCTGTCATGTGCCAGGATATGTCCCATCCCTTCCAGGCACCTGGAAAGGGTGTTCAAATGGTTTCTCCACCCAGGTATACCTTAAGCACAAATTGGCCAGAACAATCAGGTGTCTAGTTAATCTAGCATCCAGGGGAAGGCTGGGTGTAACTCAGCCTAAAAGACAATCCTTTTCCTACAAGATCTCATTTTGCATTAAATCCTTGGCCAGAATATAAATAAATTTTCAGAAGCAGATTACTTCATAGAAAGTAATGTTCATAAAGGCCCTCAGAATCAGATCGTGTAATTTTTCACTAGCCATTGATTTTCTTCAGAAAGAAAAAGGGTAAGGATTAGAATTACAAAGATTTTACTAATATTCTTTCTGTAGGGAGCATGTATTAGCCACTGACATGTTAGACTACATGGTGCTATTTTTGGCCTTGACTGCATGAATAATCATTTCACACATGATGGACAGCTTTAACTCAAATCATGTTTCATCGTTTACATTCATATTGATATTCATTTATATACAGTCAACCTGGGGAGTAGAAAGTGTGCTATATATAAAAAAAAGCAGAACTAGCTGTTTTCCAAATCCTACACCTAGAACATAAATATCCATAAAGTATATTGCTGTAGTTGTCCAGGATAACAGTGACAATATTTTACAAGTAGCTACCAGTCAGTTAAGGAACATGGGAGAAAAAAAAACAGTCGTCTTCAGAGGAGCAGCACTATTTTAATTTTTCCTACTTATTCAAGATGTAACCTAATTATTTATTGCACATAACTACTAATCACCACTGCCTGTGATCACAATTTAATCGTTAATGAACATATAAAGTTATTTACATTTTATGGATGGATGAAATGAAGCAGATATTCACGTTAAATGGTAACACTAATTCTGGGTCACCCACCTGGGATCCCTCTATTTAAGAGGGAGTGTGTTTCATATGTTTGTAATAGATTTCCACTGTAGTCATGTGGAAAGCATGCTATAAAAATAAGCCTCGTTGACAATAAAACACTTTTAAGCATCACCTTTCATATTAAGTCTATTTGGACTCCTTGACTACAGTTTTTAGTGGCATATTCATCTGCAATCACTACCTTAAGAAAAAACAGTCCCAGCAGAATTAAATTCAGAACAGGAAGTCAGCTGAGCTATGCAACCAACTAGCAGCAGTAAAAGAGTATTATCCTCTGGACTGGGCAGGACCGACTATTTCTATTGTCTTTTGCTGACAGTATAAGCAAGCAAGGCTCAAGGATACTTCCTGTACTTGTATTTACAACTATTGCCAGTCCATGCTCAGTCTCATCACTGTTCAGCCTCATATCCCATTCTACCAACCTTAAATCCCCCAGGGGTTCACACAAATAGTCTGTTTTCACTTGGTTCCTCCTACTGTCTGGATCCCAACAGAGGAATCTCTGCAGTGGAGCTTGATTTCCTTACAGAAAGAAATGGAAGGGGGAAAAAAAAGTATTTTTTCCACTGCATAGAAATCTCTCCCAGGACTTTCTGAAGTTTCTTATTATTCAGTAAGCCTAAGGCATACATTCAGCATGGAACACCTCAGCCTAAATGAAAACAAAACCTATGCCTTTCAGTCGTGACCTGCTTTCTTAGGATCCTGTTCACTTCAGCTTTGCTATCATTAAATGAAAAGACAAAAAAAAAACCCACAAAAAAAAGAGGGCTGACAGTTTGACTTCAGTCAAAATTCACACAGTAAGTGAAGCTGTTAGACTTCCTGGCACTGAATAATTACTGTACACTAGTAAAACCAGGTTAGACAGAAGCCATGATACTTTAATAAATCCCAAGTACATTTAGTAACTCTTCTTATAAAGTATTTTATTGTCAGTAGCAGAAATACAGGAAGATACAAGGCACACAGCTTTTGATCATTTACTACAGTGTGCTAAGGGCTATTTAGAACAGCAACTCACTTTTAAGTAAACATGAGTATTTTAATGAGTATCTTAACATTTCCGTGGCTGTTGAATAATGTAAATTCTTTTAGGCAGCATGAACTTCTCCAAGGCAGGCTGTGGCTTTTGGTGAGCCACTTGTAATGCTGCTGCATGAATTTTGTGGCTCATCTGTAACATTAAAAGAGGGGGGAAAAAAAGTTGTGATAGAATATAGCTTTTCTGCTATTCTTTTCCTAAGTTCCATCATATGAAAGTAGTTTAAAAACAGTAGTAAAACCTAACTCCACAAAAAGTTCAAATGATCAATACATAAAACTCATAGTGACTCTGTACATTTAACTGTAATTTGTTTTCAAAGTGATATTAGCCTGACTACCTTCAGTGAACTATTCATTTTTTTTCTTCCTCCCTTTTTTTAGTAAAAGCAGAGCAAATAATCAGTATGCCAGAGTTAACAGTACGTTGCTTCAAATTCTTTTCTTCCCAGATTCAGAATCATCATCTTTACAGTATCTAATTATCACTTTCTAAATTAGTGCAGAAGCTGCATGGATGGGACTCTGGAAACCAACACGAGAAGGAAATGGTAGGTCAGAAGAAAGGAGACGGGGACAAGCAGAAGAGAAACAGGATGAGTTCTATCTGTTCTCCTTAACAAACAAGTCTAAGCAAAAATTCAATATCTACATGCTAAAGCTATAATCACATCTGTTGATCAAAGGCTTATGTTGAAATGATGCAAATGATGTTTTGCCAAGCTCTATGGATGAGGAACTCTTGTATGCTTCAGAATCTAAAGACTGCAAGTGGGTGAAAAATAGATGGTAACTGTCAGATCTTCAGATTAGCATGCAAATTAAAAAGCTGCTTGTTAAATCAGCTCTTGCGAAGTATAGGTGTAAGAGTCTGCATCAACAGCCTAGCAAGAGATACTGGACAGTAGTTGCAAGCATAGCGATAAAGGGAAGGGTCCATCAACAGCTTTGCAGCACAAAATTTTCAATGATCTCGTAGTATTTCCAAGGGAGAAGTCAAGAAGCTGCTTCACTATGTAAAGAAAGGCCTCGGATGAAATAGCTGCATAGGCAGCAACAGTGGAATATGCCGTGCCTGTTGTCTCAGGGATCACTTACAGTAGTTTGGCATTAGCTTACCGCCTTGGTATCCACTGTGCATTTGTCAGTGACAGTACCCACCTCCTTCAAGAAGCTATCTTTCTGCTTCTCTAAGTTGCACCCTTACAGAAGTTAAAGCTATTTCCACAGTGGGATAAAGAACTGACAATTAGGTTTTGTTCTGGGTTGTAATCCCAGCTCTGCCACAAACTTATTACGTCACTGATAATTCTTCCTCACATTTCAATAAATCTAAATCAACGTACCGCTTTAAAAAAAGGACACACCTTAATAACTTGCTGTACTTTTCTGTAACAGGTATACATAACTACCCTGGGGCTACTTAGTGTTAAATAGGAATGGAATCAAATATAGCAGAGTAAGGAGGGAAGACTAGTGACTTTTTGCCATCTAGCATTTTAGCCACACAACTGCTGAAGAAATGGATCATCTCAAGAATATTTGCTGGTAGATGACAAACATATAAATGTTAGATGACAGCAGTTTAAGGAAAATTCACTATTTTTTTTTTTTTTTTTTTATGTTTAGCTTTATGGAGAAGCCCTGACAAACATATATCTTGTTCTTCCAGATGTACTTACTTTGCTCAGCACTTCTGCTAGCAATACACCCATGTTCTGAGTCTCTGAAAAACTGGCAATAGCACTGTAAAGCAAAAGAAAAAAGTATTTAGCATTTCTATCTCACAGAAATACTTGCCACTTTCATTTTCCAGACCTAACACAAAACATTTTGTAATAGAAATTTACGTTTTGCAGATAAATCCTTTAATCACATTAAAGACTATATGAGATTAAAAAAAGGTATGCTGCCTCAGAACAGAAAAATGCAAACATCTGTGTTGCAGGCTGTTTTATTTAGATACAGTTTTATACAAAAATCTACATATAAAATATCCTTAAATATCCCAAAAGGGACTTTTTTTTGTCCACTGTGGAGTAGCTTCACAGAAGCTGAGCGCTGATATCTAGAACTACAAAATTTGACTCCGTAATTTTCTTGATTCCAGTCTAGACCCATGAAAAAAACCTGACCCTCTGCTTTTGGGGATGTTTCCTCTGACAGCAGCAATTTGTCAAGCAAGAACTTTTTGCAGAAGATTATCCCATTAACTTCATATTCCGATGAAGAACAGCCATGTTACCAATATTCCACAAATAAATAATTTGTGGATATGAAATAATTTAGTTCAGCAACAGGAAGAACTGTGGATTGCACATTCTTCTGATGATACCATTATTTGCAGTAACACCTCTGTAGCTAAAATAGCGTTGAGAAAAATCATTATTACCCTTACGCATGGAACCAGATACCTTAAATGTGATTCTTGAAGAAGCAGATACTGCTGAAGTTAATGATTCTGTGGATCAGGCAAGACACACTTCCTACTAAAATTTCAATTTAGCAATCGATAGTTTGCCACACCGACAAATATAAGTTATTCAAGATCTCTTTATGCCATCAGATAACTATGACTATGAAAAAGACAGCAGCAAAACTACACCCAGACAACTGGCAATCAATGAAAACAAAAACCTTCTAACTCTAGAAAAAAAACCACAAACCAAGAAAAACCCCAAGTTATTAAAAAACAACAACAAAAAACCCAACACACCAAACTTTGATCGTTTTGCTTAAATAATGAGGTATAGCCAAATGTAATGTATTGTCAGAAAACTGTCAGGCAAGCATCTAGTTATTAACATGATGCATTACACTCTTATGCCGTATATTACGCAGCTACTTTAGAGCAAGCATGTGAGTTTTCTTGGTTTGTTTTTTTTTTTGTTGTTTTGTTGTTTGGGTTTTTTTTGGTTTTTTTTGTTTTAAGAACTAAATCTCAAAGCTCAGCTCCTGCCAAGACCAATCTCAGCTCTGAGTAGCCACTTTAAGCTGCGACACTGACTTTAAGCCCCTCAGATAATCTCATCTGAATAAGAAACTTGAAGGCAATGAGTCTGTATAATGACAGCTACTAAGCTACTTTACTACATTCTCTGCAACTTCTGTGATTGCAACCAGACAATTACATCCATCATCCCAACAAGGTATGTATACTATATTGAGTAACCATTGATTCTGGCACAAGGAACTAGTAAATAGGAAAGAAGTCAGTGTTACTGGCTCAGCTTTGTTCCAAAAATTGTATTATAGGTTAGTGTCCTCCAAGCCAGTGAGGAAAAAACATGCAAACAAAAACCTACAGTGATGATTTCTGTAGCCTGCCAAGAAATAGTGCCAATAGGTCAGTGTTAAATATGGCTAAACCCAGTTAATTTAAGTTATCCAGCCGATTACAACATTTGGGGGGGGATCACATCTTGGTCCAAAAACTGAGTTCATCTGTCAGTCTAGTCACAAGTGTTCGTTTTAACTCCTGGCAAAATAGTCGATTTTACAATGACATTACTAGATTACAGTACTTTGGAGTGAGATACTGTGACTGCAATGTACACACAGACACTCAACTGAAAAGGAAGCCTTCTTGACAGCACCTAAAGATATTCAGAAACACCAGAGGTAAATCTGTTTATGAAAAGTACTACAGGGAACTTCTCTCCAAATCTCAGTGTGGAAAAAGCAGCGGGAGTCAAAACAAAGTCACCTAGACCACTTACCTATCCTGTCTTATCCAGGCTTTTTAAATGGTTACCTGCGTACTACAGAAACTCCATAGCATAGGTGGCTCCTTTCTTACAGGTAAGAAATAACTGATGTCCTTAAATCCCCAGCAGTGAAAGCAGTAATTCACAGCTTTCAGGGTAATTCCAAGATATGCTTTAATAAAGACACGATTCTAGAGCTGCTCCCAGTTTGTACAGGCCTCTTCAGCAAGCCCAGAGCAAGCTATCATGAGGACAATACAAAGACCGCTGGAAGGGAGTTCGGTTCTTACAAGATACAACAGAATATTTAATCTTGTTTTCTTTCAGTTTATTTTTATACATAAAACTAGTCCCAATTTGGGACTACAGGAGAGGCACCTGGACAGAAATCAGAGCCCAATCCTACAGGTAAAAATATTTGCATACAAGTGCTTTTTCATAGTAAGATGACAAAGACACTTTTAAAGCAACAACATACATGTTTCCCACCCATACCTAATAAAGTAACACTCAACAGTTTCCAAGGGAAGAACGAACTCCAGGCTGTCCTCATTCTAAAGCGGACAAACCCCTCATCTCCTGCTCTCAAGAGTCACCAAGATCAGACTGTGCTCTCCTCTTGGAGCTGGGCTGCTGAGCAGCAAAAATTCGATGTTTTAGAAGGCTAGAAGAAAGTGTACACTAGTTGCAGGAGCACTCATTAGAGAAGGATATCCAAGTTCCAGTTTCAACTTACATATTATTTTGAACACTGACAAAAGGGATATAGGTATTAAATGCAAACAAGTTACAATGCCAAGTGAAATTTTAGATTCACCTTCCCAAGCACAGTACTTTAACCATTACATTTTGTCTTATCCCCACAAATCTCAAGTCTTTTTCCATGAGTCTTTTTTCCATTAAACTTCAACAGGGAGCATCTAGCTCACTGGTGAAGGCAAATGACACAGCAAGATACATACCATTTTTAGCTGACAACAGGCTAAAATTCAGGTCTTCCATTTCCTCACAAATATCCTTCTCCATATGATGATTAGGATATGTACACCACTTCCTTGCACAATGAGGTCATAGCTATCAGGACACAGCAGATTTGTTCCAAGAGCAGATCACTGTATCAGGCTCCTTTGAATAAAACCTTAACATCGCACTGACTGGTTTCTGAATGTCACAGCAATTATGAAGGGTGCTAGGTACTCTGCAAGAACTATGCAGTTCTAGATATGCCCAAAAGAACTGGAGGCTCTTAAAGGGAAGTTTTGTGCAAAAAAAAGAAGGTATGTGGTGAGATAAGGAGCATCCAAACTGGGTGGCCGCTGAGAACATTTAAAGTTGCAACGGAAGCAAAAACCTGAGTGTCTAAATCCTATTTAGGCACTGTGTTCCATTTAGTATTTGGACTCTAATGCAATTTCAGGAACACCGCAAGTCATTAAAATTTTACCCTCTTATCCTTATATTGGACAAATTAAGTTTTTGTTAAGTGATATTTAAGAATTAAAGTGCATATATTTTAGAATAACATTCAGTCTTCATTTAAAAGAGCTGTAAGAAAATATTTGTTTTGATGACCACTTCAACCAGTCACTGCTACCTTATTCAAAAGTAGAAGCATGCCTTCATTTGGGGGCAAAATAGCTTGAGTAACCTTATGAAGTAGAAAACAGGAAAAGCCAAATTAGATTTCAGATTAAAATATGAGATATAGCCTATACAGGAGATAATAGACTCTTTGGGGGGGGTGGGAGATGTGGGTTTAATTTCCTTCAGAATGAGGACAGCCTAAAATTTATTCTTATTTCAGTGCAAACTGTTTGACCATTACTTTATTAGGTACAGGTAGACAACACATGGTTTTGATTTCTGTTCCATAACACATGATGATAGGGAAGACATTCAGCCCTTGTCTTTCATTGCAAGGCATTGTCCTTAGGTTTTGAAGTTTGTTTTTTGCTTTTTGTTGTTTGCTTGTTTACATTGACAATTACCTCAAAGTTACCTTTTATCTATAAATCACGCAAGTTAATTTAAGAATTGAACTCTTCAGAGATTAAGAGCTGTCTTTGTTTTCAACCTTCAGCCCATTACCTATGAACTTTATGGGGCGGGGGGAACAAGACCTGCAATGCAATACCTCGTTTTTTCTTTTCCTGGAGCTTTAGCCTTTTTCTCAACAGGTCCATTTTCTTGCTTTTTAGACACTCTCATACCTCCAGCTTTAACTGCAAGAAGAGAATAGAATTTATGTAAAAGTATCTACAGAATTACATTCTACATTACTTACATTTAGAGAAGAAAAAATACTTACACCCCAGATAATTGGTAACAAGAAAGCATCTTCCAATATTTAACTCCACGTTTAACTTTCGAACATGCACATACACAGAAGTAAGCCAAAGAGATCCAACACAGACTTTACACTTCTGTGTCATAGATACTCAATCAGTTTCCAAATACTATAATCAAGAAGTCAGAGGGGTTTTGGTCACTGCTTAACTATATTAAATCTTAACACCTTATTATGTTAATATGCATTCTTCCCCCATAATGTCTGATGTAATGGTTTCCATTTTAATTTTAAAGCAAAACAAACAAACCTCTAAACACTTTCAGGTTTTCAAACAAAGTCACCAACAGCAAAAAAGGTTTCATAATTTGCCCAAAGTATTCTAGAATAAACCTAATAATGCAGAGAAGAACCAGCAGCATACTCATTTTGTATTTGTGTTCTAGCATGTTTAATTATATTTCATTAATATATCTGCCAATCACAAAACCAATTAGCACTAATTAAGCTATAGACGACCTAACAATAACAATCTATGTTCTGAGGCATGTCAGAAAATTCAATTCTGAACAAAGAACATGTAAAGTTACCTAAAACATCTTGTTGAAAGAAAAAATACCCTCATGACCAGGGAGAAAGTACAAGTTTTAAAACTGTGAGAGTAAGAAAGAAGAAACTTAGTATGCATTTCTCATTATTTTGAGGAAGTTGCTTCATCTTACAGCAAGGTTCCAATTCTTATCATGAATAATCAAGACTACAGTTTTCAAACTCAAATATTTGGAGTGAATATGGTAATGGAGAAACGCTTCAAGAATTAGTCAGCTAGATAGCACAAGAAATGTATTTGGCCATTTTTGGGAGAGCAGATGTGTCCATCTGTAACACCCATTTTCTACCAAATGCGACTACTCACCTTGTATTCCTGGATGGAGGTTTAGTTTTAGAAACAAGAATTCCCCTTCAGTCATGTCCAAAGCAGCCTTACAGTGCTGGAGTTGTGCAATATCTAGACTTGGCTTTTCTTTTCAAAATTACATATATACAGTTAATTATACTGCTGTATAAGCAGCAAATGAATCGCCTAGCCAACTCACAGCTGCAAATACACTAGAGATCTAGTCTGAACCAAGTTCTTTCGGCAGTCTAACTGCAAAATGAAAACTCTCCTCTGAAATGGAAGTGTCGACCATTTCCAATTATCTACCAGCAAAGAGAATCAAGATTCTAAACACCCTTGGCTCCCAAGGTATGAAACTTTTCCTTGTCTTTGTAAGCAGGGAGATAAAATGAGAAGCACCTTTAAACAAGAATGACAAAGGATTTAAAAACAAACAAAAAAAACCCCAAAACAACAAAAAAGACAAAACAAAACATAAAATACCCTGGACTATCTCAAGATGTTAGACTGATGTCTTCTTGACATCATGTTCCCTTTCTAACAAGTTCATCCAGAATGCCAAAGTAAGTTACTCCAAGTATTCTTCCACAGCTTCTTTGGTGCTTAGACTTTTTGCGTTTTTAGGAATGAGTCAAACTGCAAGTGGGAACCCAACTAAAATTTTGGAAATAGATTAAAAAAAACCCATAACTGAACCTAAATCCATGACTTTTGGTTTGGGACCTTCGCTAAGCATACGTGCAGGACTGGTGATTTCTAGATAAAAGCATTTTTTACAGTTTTAATTTAGCAGGATGAAGAGATCCAGACACACAGGGAGGCAAAGACATTTTAACACTATGAAGCTTTACAAAAAGCACAAGGGGGAGCTGACATGTTGGGCAGGAAGGAGAGATACCCAAAATGGGAAAAGATAGTATTTAAATACTAAGTGGCCAATCAAGAATTGTGTCAACTACCAACAAGCCCACAGAATAAAGTTATTTATAATGATTAGAAATAACGCAGGAGTTATTTCAATCTTTTCACTGACTTTAAAATAGCTGCTAGTAGCAGCTGTCAAGCCTCCTCATACACATCCATGGCAGTGTGTATTGGTTTTGTTTGGCAAGGTTTTGGTAGCAGGGGGGGGTTACAGGGGTGGCTTCTGTAAGAAGCTGCTGGAAGCTTCCCCTGTGTTCGAGAGAGAGCGAGCCCATACTAGCTGGCTCTAAGACGGACCCGCTGCTGGCCAAGGCCGAGCCAATCAGTGATAGTGGTAACGCCTCTGTGATAACATTTTTAAGAAGGAAAAAAAGTTGGGACGGGGAGAAACTGCCGCCTGAGTGAGAACATGTAAGAGAAACAAGCCTGCGGACACCAAGGTCAGTGAAGAAGGAGGGGGAGGAGATGCTCCAGGCGCCGGAGCGAAGATTCCCCTGCAGCCCGTGGTGAAGACCCTGGTGAGGCAGGCTGTCCCCCTGCAGTCCAGGGAGGTCCACGGTGGAGCAGATATCCACCTGTAGCCCGTGGAGGACCCCACGCCGGAGCAGGTGGGTTCCCGAAGGAGGCTGTGACCCCGTGGGAACCCCGTGCTGGAGCAGGCTCCTGGCAGGACCTGCGGATCTGTGGAGAGAGGAGCCCACGGAGCAGGTTTTCTGGCAGGACTTGTGACCCCGTGGGGGACCCGCGCTGGAGCAGTGTGCTCCTGAAGGACTGCACACCGTGGAATGGACCCATGCTGGAGCAGTTTGTGAAGAACTGCAGCCCGTGGGAATGGCCCACATTGGAGGAGTTCGTGGAGGACTGTGTCCCGTGGGTGCGACCCCACGCTGGAGCAGGGGAAGAGTGTGATCAGCCCTCGTCCTGAGGAGGTGAAGCGGCAGAAAATAATGTGTGATGACCATAAACCCCATCCCTGTCCCCCTGTGCCGCTGGGGGGGCTTGGTGGTGAAATCCGGGAGGGTAGTTGTGCCCGGGAAGAACGGAGGGGTGGTGGGAAGGTGTTCTGAGATTTCATTTTACTTCTCATTACCTTGCTCTGGTTGATTTGTAATAAATTGAGTTAATTTTGCAAACTGAGTCTGTTTTGCCCGTGACGGTAATAGTGAATGATCTCTCCTGTCCTTATCTCGACCCGTGAGCCTTTTGTTATATTTTCTCTCCCCTATCCAGCTGAGGATGGGGGAATGATAGAACGGCTTTGGTGGGCACCTGGTGTTCAGCCAGGGTCAACCCATCACACAGTGGCATAGTAAAATATGGATGTTTCTGGAATCCACCAGAAAGCTCTTTTGTAATTTTTTTTTTCAAAGCAATTAAGAGAGATGTCAAAGTGGTAATATAGAGTTCAATTTTTGGATTTTTGTAAGTGCCTTGTAAGCCATGTAATCTAACAGTTAAGAGTTAAGAACTAAGTGCCAAAAATCTTTGCTAATTTCCATTATTTAAAACACCATGTATTTTTAAAGAAAGAAAGGAGGAACATCCCCCTTCTCCACCCCCTTCCCCCCACAAAAAAACAAAGCCAAACCCCAACCAACCAAACCCCGAATCCCAAACTGAAAACAAAGGCACCAAGCTCTTTTGAATCCCGACGTTACTTATGGATGCCATGGTCAGAATAAAGGTGCCCACCTTCAACCTGCTTTGCTCCGTAAGTGCATAGTTGAAAACTTATTCCTGCCATCCCTGCTGCTCTGCCAGAGATGATAACCTCCACTGTAGCGACAGATAAGCCTCACCAAGATGCTGTTTACTGTCATGCGAATTAAGAAAAAACAGTATTTGCACTATGTCACTGGCTGCAGTGGCTTAAAAGCCCTTTCAGGTCCAAGTCCCTGCCACACACAGACACAAAAATCCAGGAAAGGACTAGAGACAAATGAAACTAAAAAAAAACTACTTACATCACAAATTCATCTAAAAGCATGCTTAAAAAATAAACTTTCAAGAAAACAAAACAGATTTTAGGGGTACAATGAGACACACAAGTTACGCCTTGCGCTTTTCAGGCAGTAGCTACTCCTAATAAACCACAGGGGACGGGGATGGGACGGGGACACAGGACGGACCCTAATCGGTTTAGGCTAAGCAGGGGCTGTACAACATTTCTGAAGGCTAGGTCTACAGCAGCTCTGTACGTGTACCAAGTACACGCGGGAAACAAACCAAATACCAATGCCAACTCTGATTTGAGATCCTAGCAGCGCACAATTATTGAATTGGCAAGCAGAGGAGCTGATTACCGTCTACATGCATTTCAAATTCTCCAACAAACCTAGGCAGGCATTTAAACACCAAGTATCACATCGTGACGAATCTCCCGTTATGTAGAGCAGTGGTTAGAGTACCACGTTGAAAGCTTATCAGCCTGTACTCAAAGGCACCGTTCAGTCAAAGAAAGGCCTCCAAGGGGGAGCTGGGGGAAATAAAAAAAAAATAATAAAAAAAAAAGTTTTTTGCATTGCGACAGGAGGCGAGGAATAAGGCTGGAACACTAAAAAAAAATATTTTACGAGAAGATTGATACCTACTTCTCTCCCTATTACTTGATAACGCATTCCTGATTAAAAAAGCAGCCGAACGTCACGCCGCCCTGCTCTACCAGATCCAACGTCAAGCAGTTCAGGTTTAAGTTTAATGGAGCCGGTATAGCATCAAACATGGAGGTGCGGGGTCCCTGGATGAAGCAGACAAGGCTGAGCACGACAGACTAGCTTCCACGCCTGCCCCAGGGCCAGCTGCGCTTACACGGACGCTTCAGAACCGACCCTCCCGCAGAAGGTCCGGCTCCGGGCCCCGCCAACCCGGCAGCGCCGGGAGAAGGCGCCGGGGCGGCCCCGACCGCTCGGCGCCCACCGGTCCCGCCCTCCCGAGCCCTGCCCGCCGGCACCGCTCCACAGCCCCTCGGGCCTAGGGAGGGGCAGGTGGGGAGCCCGCAGGGGCGGGAGCGCCGGCTGCGGCGGGGCAGCGCGGCCCGGCCCGACCCGGCGGCTCCGCGGACGTCCGACGCTATCGGCAGCCGCGTTCGTCGAGGACGGCCGATTTCGGGGGCCGCAGCCCCTCAGCGACCGGCCACGCTGCCCGCGGGGCCGTCGCCACACGGCGGCAGCTGGCTTCCCTCTGCTCGCGGCGCGCCCGTCGCGGACCGGGGCGAGGAGAGGCGCCCGCCCGCGCCGAGGAGCGCGGCGGAGGAGCGTCTCTCACACGTCTTCCCGGCCCAGCCCCAGCCCCAGCCCTACCTGCAGGAGGGCGCCCACCCAGCGGCGAAAAGCGCCGTCTCCGCGTCATGGCGGGGCCAGGCAGCCACGGCGGATGCGTACCGGGCCGCGGAGCAGGGCCTTTCTGCGGCTGGGGGCGGGCGCGGGGGCGTCTGAGGCGGCACCTGAGGATGAGGGCGAGGGCGGCAGCGGCTTCTGCGGGGGCAGCTGTGAGGCGGGGAGCAGGTGGTGGCCGTGGCAGCGCCCGCAGCGAGGGGGAGATCCGCTGAGGGGGGCGGGAAGGAGCTCGTAGGAGCGCGTCGGAGAAGGGTTGTGGTGACTGGGGCGGAGGCGGTAGCGACTCATCGGGTGTTCTGTTCCAACAGGTTAACGCCGCGCTGACCTCCCGGCAACTGACTGAGGCGGCAGCGCTGGAAAAACATAGACTGCGACGCTGCAGCGTGAGGGCATCATGTAAGTCCCGTGGAAAGGAGGAAGGGAGTGACTAAAGGAAGAAAATTATCTGTATGAGGGGTTAGTGTTAGATTGACTGCTCTCTCAGTCTGATGGAAACCTCTGTCACCTTAGTTAGCCCTCATCCAAGTCGCCCTGTCTTTATTCCTTTTTCTTTGTTTTGTCATGGTTGTTGATCATAGACTTTTTAAATTACTGCTGTAGACTCACAGCTTCCTTCAGCCTATTTTACTTTCTGTGGTATTTCACTTAGAATTTTTCTCACTTGTATGTGTCTCAAGGTTTTTTTATTGTTGTTTTGGGAATTTTGTCGTTGCTTTTGTTGATTTGTTGTTTTGTTAATTTTTTTAGCTGGGTTTCCTGCAGAATCCAAGGTTATGCATTCAGCTTGTGTGTTTTGATGTATTGCTTCCCATGGCTGAGAACTTTTGAAGTCCCCGGCTGTCCTTGGCCACATTTAACAGAGGGCCGGAGATTGCAGATACAGTTCTGTGCTCTAAACTTAGTGAAAATCAGTTTCTGGGTAGAGAAGTACCTCAGCTGCTAGTACCTCAGTTGAGGGAAAGGCTCCAGTAGGAGTTCACACCTTGGCAGACAGCAGAGAATCTCAGTGCTACAGGACATCTCGTTTCAAGTTCACGTCCCCTCAGAACCAGAGAACAGTCATTTACTAGCTGTTTATTCCATGGAAACATTATCTAATACATACATGGCTCAAGGAAAAGTCTATTTTAGTCAATGGAGTTAATGCTGACTTAAGTGGCACAGAAGGGAAATTTCATTTATAGTACCAGGTATCATACTACAGCATCTCATTTTTTGCTATCGTAGTGATAATATGAATTTCATATGTATGTGTTTTGCTGTGCTATTTTGCTGCGCCTGCTAAGTACTTCTAATGAAAGTAATGAAGTTAGTGTAAAGTTGGGTATGACTTTGTATCCTGACTGAAGAAAGCATCCTCTTCCAGGTCAAAAACTAGTCACCAGTTTCTCTGAGAGTTTTTAAGTGATACTGTAGCAGAACTTGGTTTTAACTGTTGATGATATGAAGTTCAACCGCAGCTCTGTGGTCCCAATTTTAATACTGATGTCCAAAGTTGTAATAGTTACGAATAACCTCCACACTGTTGTGTGAATATACATAACTGTGCATTTGTCTACTAGGTTTCTTTGACCAATGACTGGGCAAAAAGCCTCTACATTTTTGATCTCTAGAGAAGGCTTCAAGGCTTTTTGTTCCACTGATCAGGAGATGCACAAATATTTGAGGAAAACATTACCTCTACAGTTAATTCTTATTTGTTGGGGGAAGTGAAATACGGAAGCTTTACAGAGATGATAGGAGACCTTTTTTAGTCACTTTCCCCTCCAATTTTATACAACTATTTTAGTGATGAGGCTACAGATAGAGCTTTTAAGAACTACGTGGTGATTTTATTTCAAGCAAAAGACTGTAGAACTTGATTTAGTGAGGTAAAGCTTATCCTCTTCAGTCATTAATATCTACTTGAGACAGAAGTGAAATGTTGACATTTACATGCCTTTTTAAAAAAAAAACACCCATGATTTTAACAAACATGGATGTTTTACACAACAAAGGCAATTAAAAATTATTTTTTACTATCCATTTTAAAGCCTTGACATATCATCATGACCAATTTAAGTTTTCTGATCATTACATACTAACACAAGCCCTACTTTTTTCTGTCAGTTCTCAAAATGATCCTCCCTTCCATTTTTAAGAACTGCTAAAAAGTTGAAAACATTAAAAATACGTCACATTGCCTCCTATTTCTCATTATTTTATTATTTTATGATTTTACTATCTTTTACTTTTTACTAATGTACTACTGATACAATTTACATTAGAAGATCTTTATCTTGAAGAGTTAGTTATTCTGTTCCTGCTGCCTATACCTTACTGAAATTGCATTTTTGTCCAAGATACCATAACTTATATGTTAATCAACTAGCATGTCATAAATACTAGAGGGAAACAGCATGAACAGTAAGGACATAAGTTCCAAGAAAGGACAGCAACAAAGCTGCTGGGCAAAGCCACATTAACATTATAAAAAGTAGTCTCTCACTGCCCATAGGTTTTCCAAATCCTTTGGAGAACGAAGGCTGAACTTTGTCAGCTTGAACAAGACATTTGAAAGATCCAGTTAATTTATTATAAAATCAAGTCACCCCGTTCACTTGGAAACAAGTTGGTAACAGACTATTCATTGCTCACCAGTCGTCTAGGGCAATGGTCTCCGAAGTGAGGTGCGCGCAGCCCAGAGGTTGTGCAGGACTGATCTGTTCGTGTGCATAAGGAAAATTTTAGAACTTCTACTTACATTAATTATCTTTAAAAAAAGAAAAAAAAAAGAAAATATACTTTACTAATATTTAATATGTAGCTTGACAGTGGTGCCTTCACTTGGCCTGTATGTTAGAGGGTCCTGCGTTGTGGATGGTACCAGCGTCTCCTGGAGGCAGAGTGGGTGTTCACAATACAGAGGGGTTCACTGCGGTGCCCTCATTCGTTTGCTCACTTTCAGTGAATTGTGATGTACTGCAGTTTGCACATGCCTGGTTGAGTGGATTTATGGATTATATTATCTAGTTTTAACTAAAGTAATGCTCACAAACTGGACAAGTGGCTTAAAGAGATTCCTGCAAAGAATCCAAGGGTTGCAGGTAGTGCAAGTGCAAGCGCAAGCGAACAACAAGAAAATGGCAGAGCTGACGCTTCACCTACTCCTCGTACAAGCTCGTCAGCCATATTACAGCGTAAAACCAATGCTGATCTAATCAGATCTGAGGAGAAATCAGGCAAAAAATTTTGAAATTATCAAGAAGACTACTTGAAATACAGATTGACATCTGCCATCATTAATGATGAACCTCATCCTAATTGTGTATTGTGCCCTGAGATAATAGCTAATGATAGTATAAAGACATCACAATTAGCAAAACATTTAAAAATTAAGCATCCAGAAAATTAAGACAAGCCTCTACAATTTTTAAGTGATTTTTTTTTTGAGTCATGTGATACTTGATCACACACATAATTTCACTAAACTTAATTGTAAATCTTTAGAAGCCTCTTGAGGTTTCTTACTGTAGTGGTTTAACCCTGGTGGGCAGCTCAGCCTCACCCAGCTGCTTGCTCACTCCCCACCAGTGGGATGGGGGAGAGAATCGGAAGGGTAAAAGTGGGGAAAATTCGTGGGTTGAGATAAAGACAGTTTAATAGGCAAAGCAAAAGCTGCATGTGCAAGCAAGGCAAAACAAGGAATTCATTCCCCACTTCCCATGGGCAGGCAGGTGTTCAGCCGTCTCCAGGAAAACAGCGCTCCGTCTTGTGTAATGGTGACTTGGGAAGACAAACACCATCACTCCGAACATTCACCCCTTCCTTCTTCTTCCCCCAGCTGTATATGCTGAGCATGATGTCCTATGGTCTGGAATATCCCTTGGGTCAGTCGGGGTCAGCTGTCCCGGCTGTGTCCCCTCCCAAGTCCTTGTGTCCCTCCAGCCTCTTCCTCGCTGGTGGGCTGGAGTGAGAAGCAGAACAGCCCTTGACTCTGTGCGAGCACTGCTCAGCAATAACAAAAACATCCCTGTGTTATCAACACTGTTTTCAGCACAAATCCAAAACATAGACCCATGCTAGCTACCATGAAGTGTAACTACTGATGGAGTGGCTGCTTTGACTGGAATAGAAAAAGGATTCTAGAGTAAGCTTACAGAGATTTTGCCATGTGAAATTAATTACCTGCATCATTCATAGGCAAGCTATTGCAGCAAAGAAGTTGGAGCCAGAAGTGCACAAAGTGCTAGAGGATGTCATCAGTGTGGTTAATTTTATAGCAAGAAGACCTTTAAGTTGTTGGATGAGATGGCGAGTGACCATAAAAAGCTTTTGTACCACACAAGAGGTTCTCTGGTTATCTTATGGCAAAGAGTTTCCAGACTTAAAGATGAGTTACGCATTTTTCTTTCACGGGAAGATAAGTGTTCCAAATTTGATGACCTTTTCTGTGATGACAGGTGGCTGTCAGTAGTAGGTAACCTAGCTGACATTTAAAAAAAAAAAAAACACACCACAGTTAACGTGTCCCTTCAAGGTAAAGGGGACGCTTTAACAATGAGTGAGAAAGTAACTGCTTTTTGAAAGATACTGGTGCTGTCGAGAGAGCATTCTGAAAACAAATGTTTGGAAATTATTGTTACATGATATTGTGCCAAAAGTGATGTCACCTATAAAAACTCTGGTATCTGTACACTTCAAAAACTCAGAAGCAGAAATTCCTGACCTATTTAAAAATCTTCCAAATGAAGCATTTCAGTGGGTTTTGAACCCATGTATTAAAAATATAAAAATGCAACACCTTCCAATTAGTTTGCAAGAACAACTGATTAACATCAGGGAAGGTGAAAATTTACTAGCCAAATTTCAAGGAAAGCCTTTGCATAATTAGCAGATGGGAGTGAAAAATGAGAATCATGATTTAGAAAGCACAGCCAACAATGCACTTCTTCCATTTGGATCTGCGTGTCTTTGTGAGTTGGTTTTGGGGTTGTGATGGCCACTAAAACCAAGTATCAAAACAAACTGTACTTAGACCTTCGAATTGCTGTTATCACAAAATGTTAAACCAATATTTTGTAAAATAATGAAGCATATTCAATCATGTAGCTCCCACTGAAATATTATTATTGTTATTAATATTATATTGTCTGTTATTAATTTTGTGTGAACAAAAGGTTTCTTGTACCATTAATAAATAATAAAATTATTTTTAAACCCCTCATCTTTATCTCATCCTTTTAAAATTTCTATTTTTGTGTATTTTTTGTAATGTACTTTATTAGAACAGTAGTACCTGTATATAATTTGTAAATTAATATACATATATTGGTGGTGTGGGCTCAACATTTTTTTACTGATAGGCGCACATGATCAAAAAAGTCTAGAGACTGCTGTTACAGAGGCTAGACTTTAATTTTGTATTTGTATTGCCATCTTTTGGACATAACTGACTTTGTATTGCTAAGTTTTTAAATGGACAATCCAGCAAGCATGTTGCTGAAATGCACCCTTATTTTGATAAAAAGAAGCTAGAGTTTAAGAAATGCATATGTAGACTCTTTATCCAGATGATTTTATTATTCTTATCTGGAAGGTCCCAAATGAGAGTCATGGGCAAGTCCTTTCAGCCACTACCTTTTCTGTTACCTTGGTGTACTGGGATTAGACAGAGCTGTTGCCAGCAGTTTGTAATGCAATATCAAGCTGTGGAAGCTGGAGCGTACCCAGAAACACCCACCTTCAGTCCTGTCAGTCACTTCTACACCTCTGTGGGAAAACAGGGTCTGCCTTTCTGTAGAGCGGGGTTCAGAATTCTGCCTCCGTATGTAGCATAAGGAGTTGTCCCAAACTAGCATTTGGCCTAACTGTGAGGTCAGAAGCAGCCTATTCAACTGAAAAACATCATAGTTCTACTTTTGAAAGCCTAAATACGATTTAGCTAAATAGGGCTTCAGTGCTACAGCAGCAAAGGCTGTAATCCTTGAGTAATTTAAGTGCCCCCCCGCATTTCAGTGTACAAAACCTACTGAAGTATTCATTATTGCCCTGTGTCCTTAAAGAAGAAAACTTAGCACGTTGGCAACAATACAAAAAGAGCATGGTGATACTCGCAAGCTTTTATTCTTAATGTATGAGAAAGAATCCATTAAAATCATAGACAGTTTCAAAATACTCTAAATACTTTGGATGCATAGTATCCAAAATACACATGCGGCATACCAATGAGTTACTTGTACTCTGAAATCGAGCCTGGAAGACTGTTAGCTGCTAGATAGAGATACTTTCTCTGTTGTAAGTTATATACATATAGAAAAAAACTTTCAAAAAACCCCTTTGTTTCCAGGCCTGTTATAACTTACTGTCACACTTCAAAATTACAACAGTGCAGCCTTTAACAAATGCTTCTAAATTATCTAATGTGTAGTAATAAGAAGGAGTTATACTACTTAACCTGTATAAAAGTTTCACAGAATTTATTGAAAATACCCACCTGTCATAATGTTTAAGTTATCAAGTATTTCATCACTTCAGCCCAAAGATCCAATTTTGTCATTCAGAAAATCTAGCCTGAATTTCATTTGCTCTTTGGAAAGCTGTGGTATGAAATTAAATCTTTGGCCACAATGGAGCCTCTTTGCCTTCAGTAGCACCATAATTTCACCCTCAATTAATACAGAATGTCCATAAAGTGACTGTGACATTTGTGTTAAACAGATATATTTTCAAAGCGGTAACATCAGTGGTAAAATTAGGAACATTCATTATTTTTCTTTGTTGCTTAATATATTAAATATGTATAATTAGTCATAGCAGGCTTCAGTTAAAAATTTTCCAGCACTGGATGGCACAAGCAGAGTTTTCATTCATACATAATTTCTCATGTATAGTTCATTGTAATTAGTCTCCTTCTTAAATAAGAAACCAGCAACTTAGTGACAGACTGTTAATGAAATATGGTACATTGTGTTTAAATACTGTCATTGACAATGAAGACATCTAAGCAGCTAACATGTTTTCTTAAACTGTTTTTATTGCCTTAGATCAATATCAAGGTAGTACGGCTACTGGAATACCCTGCAAAAGTTGAGAAGTACTTGCTGGAACAGCAAAGGACCTGGTTTCAAAGGTAGTGTTCATTAATGTTTTTAATTACTACATATGAAGCTTTTTGTATGATTAATAACTAATTCTAAAATAACTCTACTGTGAACTTTTACTCAGTAAGATTTTCTGAATCCTGTCTGTGATTTTTATCATCCCAGCATTCTGGTAGTTAATCCTGTTTCATCCTGTTTGGAAATAGAGTTGTCCAAAATAAATGTCCTATGTAGGAATAGCATCATCAAGATAACTGTCTGAGTGTAATAATCTTACAATGAAATATAAGAACTGGAAGTAGATATAGCTAATCTGGAATTATTTGTTTCATAAACTTCTTCACAGTTTAATTTTCAGTATTTCAAATTAAAAATTCCATTAAGGAATTATCTTTTAATGTTTACCATCTATGTTGTAAACGACGTTGTGGATGAAGAAATCTTCATCACAAATTTTGGCGTTTTCTTGAATCTGTCAGTGAATATAATCTTTTGTATTGACATAATGGTACCTTCGGGTCCCTAGGCTTTATGTAAGATGATGGGCAGGTAGATTAGAAGGTAGTTCCTACTCCATCCTTACTCTGTCCCTAACCAGGCAAGTCAAAAAAGGTCTGTGTGCATATGCATTTGTATGCCTATGTATGCATGTTTGCTGGGGAGGGAGAATAGAAAGCAATATTAGAGTATTACCAACACTTGCTATATTATTGTGTTGCAACTCAGTGACTTAAAAAGACAGCTACGAAAGCATTGCTCACAGTTCCCTGACGCGTGCAAGAACAACCCCTGCCTGAGTCCGAGAGCAGAATCTGCATATATTGTGACAAGACTGTTAATTTTATCTGCAAGCAGTTGCTGAAACCATAACACGTAATGCCTAAGAGGTTTTTCTAGAATGCTGTAAACATGTTCTGCTTTGCTTTGCCAAAGCATTTAATCACAAAAATTAGCTCTTAGAGATTCTGAAAGCAAAACATGAAACAAGAAAAAATCATTAGTCTCATGATTTATTTGGGATTGTCTTATTCTTGGATCTCAACAATTAAAAACAAATGGAGAGAATGTAAAAATAGGATGCGATTAAGTGGAATCAGAAGAAGGGGGAAATTAAGTAGAAAAAGTAGAAGAGAACATGGAATAAGAAACCAGTAGGGATTTACAGCATGACAGCTACCTTATGGATGACTACTGTTGGCTTGGATTTTTAGAGCAGAAGTTAAAGGACATCCAGTCTAAACCAGATCTCTTTGATATTTTAGTTCTGTATGTATGAGGCAGGAAATAGCTTTGAAATGCAGCAATTTCCTCCCTAGAAAAGCAACTTACTTTGCAAGTATTAAAGTCAATAGTACTGCATGTCTCTGCCAATAAGTATTTAGCTTGAAATGGAGGATGACAGTTTTGACTGTGGAAAAAAATTATTTCAGATAAAATGATCTGAAGGAAAGATAACAAAAGAAACTTTCTGAAGTATTTATTCAGTAGTAAGGGTTTTTCATCTTAATGTTACTCTGCCTCAGCAGAGAAATACTGATTTTTCAGTTTATTTACATGAACTTGGCTATGGTACCCTCCTCACAGCAGAGCTGAATGATTTGGGAGCTTTTCCTTAGGATAACACAGCATTTATTTTCTCTGCTTCTGCTAATAGCAATGACAAATGAACCAAAGTCAGTATCTCTTTATACTGGTTAGGCATTACAAGTTTCTTTTTCTGTTTGTATGCTAGTCACTCTTAGATATTGTCCACAGGTTTCAGTCCCAGAAGTTGAAGCATGCAATAGCAAACCTGTTAAACCCTTATATCATTCCTTCTCCCAGCAGCAGCATAGTCCTCAGGCAGACATTGTAAAAGAGCTATGAACTTACGTATTTCATTACTGACATATTTTGGGAAGTTGTGGTGGTGATTCCCATTCGTGGTCCTATTTCCATTGAAGTCCTGATCACATAAATATCAAATTTCAGAGATGTTCATCTGGTGCTAGGGATAGATTTCTTTTAATGGTAGTAGTCAGTGAATGACTGAATTAGGAATGGAATTTATATTGTAACAGTTCTATGTATTTTTGGAATGTGGTTTTTTTTTTCATAATGGAGGCATATGTGGGGAAGCCTGGGGCCAGGCACAGAATTTTAACTGTGATAAAGAGACAATAGTCATAGGAAATTTTTTTGAGCAGTGCTGTCTCAGTGCTCTGGAACTTTCACCTTTCATGGCAATTCCTCCTTTGGAAGCTACATTCTACAGGCAAGTTATTACCTGATTGAAAAGTTTGAAAAGTCACTTGGCAGAATCAAACATCAACATGTTTCCAAGCAGACTGTCTGATTACTTGATCTAATCTAGCTAATACCTATTAGCATAATTATACACCAGGCATAGTCTACATCTAAACCAAGCACTTCAGCACACAGGCATATGGAATATCTTCCTTATGTATCATGTTTTAATTTGTATCTCTGTGCTGTTAAATCTATTGCTCATGACTCTGCAGTATTTTCCTTTATCCACCTTATCTCCAGTATTGCTCATTTTCAAATGTCAGAATTACTAATCTGTGGCTACTGATATAAACTGATACTGGTTTTACAGCTGGTAACTGAACAGTGAAATACTATTCCTGTTTTCTTAAGCTCAGTTACAGATAGGCAATAACATTTTTCAGTTGAGTCAATACAGCTATTTTTATATGCTGCAGGAGCATGATGGAGACAACAAATATTCTGGTGCAGGTATATGACTTATTTTTTATTAATACAAGCTTTAATTTTTTTTCCTCTGTCCTAGACTTTTATTGTCTCTTTATAGTAGTTCAGCATAAAGTTAATAATGTTGCAAAGAACATTATTGTTAAGTGTCTAAAGCATGGAGAAGACCAATTAGTGAAGGCAGCAGTATGTTCAGTGATTTTTATATTGATATAATTGTTCACTAGTGCCTATATTATGCATCTGACAAAATCTGTAGGAAGTCTGGCTTCACATCTGTAAAGGTTACCTGTTTCTTCTATGAAAACTGAGAAGTTCAAGTCCTGGTTCTGATCTGGATGCCAGTTGTTTCACAGACTACAAGAGAAAAAGAAGTGTCCAGGCACTGTATGATAGTGCTGGAATGTAATGGGTAATATCATTAAGGAGAAGATATACCTTACCGGCTAATTTTTGGTTATAGAAACAAACTTTTTTGACAGAATGACTAGAAAGATAAACCTTTGTCATCACGTGTTCTATCCACCTAAGTATCCTTGTTAAAAAAAAATATTACCGGATAGTGGAATAAGTGAATCAGTTCTAAAGAATTAAATGGCAACACACTGAGCTGTGTGGAAGAACTTACACAGATTTCACTATATCTGTCATATCATAACAGCAACACTTGTTTCCTCAAAGGTTAAACATGAGAATTCACTGTATTTTGTTGCTGTTGATCATGGCTTTGGACCTTCACCATCAGAAAACAGCGTAATGGTGGGAAGCAAAGGAAAGCAAAATATTTTTTATTATCTTGCAGGTTTTACATGTCATGTGATATTGAACTCCTTGGAGCTAGCCAGCTGCAAATTACTTGTCATTGTATCTATTTTTCCGAGGAAATATACAAAAGCAACCTTTTCTATTAGAGTGACTAGCCACTAGAGGGCACGTGATATTCAGTAATTGAATGGTAAACCTTTTCCATACATAACTTCGTACTGAACCCAGTTGTAAACAAGAAATTTACCTTTTTCGTGGTGGGTAGAAACTGATTTAAATTCTCCAGTAATTTCCATTGGAATAGCAGCTTTCTGAAACAGTAGTGGTTATAGGATACTCCTTGGAAGCATATGAATAAGCTGGAAAATGGAGGGAGAGAACTGTGAATTGCCCCTGCTCTCATTTGGCTGGTTATCATTAATAGCAGGGTTGGGATAACATTGTAGCAGTACGGACCTAAAATGTAATTGCTGTATTTACACAGAGGAATAAAGATCAAAGTTAAACAAGAGGAAAATGTTATAATTGATAGTCTTTGCAGAATGTCATAAAAATTACGCAAAGGTGCTAAAATTGAATAATCAGAATTAGTTTTAGTATACCCATTTTTCTTCTGTTTGTGTTGTTACGATAGTTATGGGGAGATTCGTCTTGCGAGCTAGATTACAGTCTTGCCTTGTTTGAGTGTACAGGTCAAGGTTGAGGATAAATAAACTGCAGGTCTTCTCTAGCTGCTGCCCAATTAGCTTTTTCAAAGGGAATGTTGTGCAGGCAGAGTGGGTTAGTCCTTCTGTCTTGTGAGGTGCCAATCATGCAGAAGAAAATGAGGAGGAAACAGAGATACAAAGATTCCTCTCTTTCCCCCATCAGACTACAGAATGAGATCAGCATGTATGGGGCAGTAATACATATTATGCTATATAAATAATATGTGTTGCAGACTGTGGAAATAGAAGTCTTGGGGACACATGTCCTCTTTGTGATCTTGTTTAGGTGATGCTTCAAAGTGCAGGAAATTATTTTATCTGTACTGTGTTGACAAGGAAACAAAACTGTTTCATATTCTCATAAATGTAACTGTATAGATATACTGCCACTAGATGGTGGTCATGAAGCAGAGGATTTTAGCATTTGTAGGACCAACAGAGCTGGCAAACTGAAAGGAGCTTTCCCAGCTCTCCAGATCTCTTAACACACAGGCTTTGTAAACTACACAACTTATACCCCTGTGCCTTACTAGGACAGTTTCATGCTACTTGAAGAGAAATCTTCATCTTAGTATGTTTGTCCTCATAGCAGGATAGCAGCTATTGTGCTATAGGGACAGTTTGTCCCTATAGCCCTATAATTTATAGCCAGACAGTTTGTCCCTCTAGCGCTATAGCAGGATAGTGCTACTTGCACAATGCCTTCTATGCTATTGCACCGAACAGACTTTATGGTCTTACTTGTTACCTGCCACCGTATCTAGCACATTATTTTAAAACCACTTAGATTAGGGAAGATAATCACTGAGGCAAAGAAAACTGCATGGCAGCTAGATCTGCAAAAAATATATGGAGACACCTAGTGAGCATTTTGAGACTGACTTGCTTCTTTGTGCAATTTGTTAAGTCGGTAGGCTCTGTTGGAAACTACATTCTTAGGTTTCAAGTTTGGTTTCAAATATGGGTCATTTTCAACCTTGTTCAAATGGACTTCGAAGTTTACTTGTGTTCTATGTCAAAAGTTTAAGAAAACAGAGAATGAGAGTGTTTTTGTTTAGTCTTTTTTACAAGCTTCAGTGTCAAAATTCGTAACTGGTAAATAGTCAAACAGGATGGATGTTGCAGAGAGTTACAGTCATGTGAAAGCAGTAGGGTTATAACAGAATTTCCTTTGTAGCCCTTAGTATGTCAGGCTTGAGCAGGGGTTAACATGCCTATAAAATTTAGAAGATCTTCTCTTTTTTGTTTCCAATGCTTGAATGTTTAATAGTATCAGCAAGCTAGACAAATTCAAACTAAATGCCTATTTGACAACTGATGAATGGCCTTATCCCTATTTCATTGTATGGGTTTGTAATTGTGTGCAGTATTTGAAATTAGGTAAGTCCTCTTCTAAAACAACATAGTAGCCTCTCTGGATGAGTGACAGCTTTAAATAGGATCTGGATCAATAGGAGTGGTGGAGAATTTACAGCCAAACTGAAGGAATGTATATTTTGTTCCCTTGCTAGGCACTCATGTATAAAGACTGATTTTTGGGCAGAGGGGAGCATTTCATGTGATAATGATGATCTCAGTTTCCTGTATATCTCTGGCCATTCTGGGGATGCACTGGCAGAGTCTGGATTTACTTAACTATTTGAATAATTTTAGGACATAGTCAAATGAACTGCGCTACAATGCAGTGACTTGATTATAAGCCTTTTGTAATGAGCTGGATGTCTTTTGTATTTAGTCCTAATGGAGATCAATCTCTTCTCATAGTGTGTGATTACTTTGTGCTGATGGACAGGTAGATAATTTGTTTCACACTCTTCCTAGTCAAGAAAAATGAACCCACATATGACTTTAAGAATTAGCTGGAAATTACCACATTAAATACTGCTTGTGTTATTCTTTTACACGTAATTCGTATAAAGTAGAACAGACTGCAAGGTGATATTTAGTATAAAAAAATGGTATGTGTAAAGATATTTACCAATATTTAGGGTGCCCTGAAGTAGTAAGGAGATACAGTGCCTGAAATTATTGGCTTGTTCTAGGACTCAAACTGGTCAACTCTTCATGGCTAAGGTCAGTGAACCAGCTGACCTTGACAAGCTGATCCAGCCCTTTGGACACCTGTGGAAATGCTGTAGTCTTCCAAACGGAATGCCTGCTTTGCTTTTTACACCACTATCAATCTCTATTGGCATGACAAAAAAAAAAGTTGAACTTTGTTTCTTCCTGTGGCAGGATAGTGCTCTTTGCACAAACTGCCTCCAGGCAGTCAGACCAGACAGCTGCTATGACCTTGCTTGTTATTAGCCGCTGCCACACCCATTACATTCTTTTATAACCACTTTTATTCCCTAGACTAACCACAGAAGCAAGAACTTTCTATTTTTGCAATTTAATAGCATGCCTTCCCTGTGAACACTGCCTTACTGTGTACTTTTCCTGGCCTGTGTTTGGAAGAGGTGTGACCAACACCTGAAATTTCATCTGTGTCCACATTAACTAGTCTGCCCTCACTCTGTGGTAGTACGCCCCATATCTTTACATAATACATAGGAGTTGAGTCAACTTTTCATGCGGTTTGAGCAGAAAGAATTGCTTTGAACATACAAAGAGAACCAAAACCTTAATGTTATGTATGAATGCCCATGTTCAACAATGGAATGGGGAGTTACATATGATGGGTATCTCTGAAGAAGCTGTTGCATTCTCTTTTTAAAAACTCCATAAAGTATTCCTGCTCTGATACTTTTTCTAGTCCTCACATACCCCTCTAGAGCTTGCCTACTGATGTGATTAATTCCTCAATTTTCTTTGTTGACTTCACTCTCCATCTTTTTTTTTTTTTTTAACTCACTAGGTTCCACAGACAAGGGAAACTGATGTCTTAATTGTTTGCTTGCATGAGCCAACATGTCACTGAAGATTTAATGTGCAGATTCATAGTATTCTCATTGGCAAAGTATTTTAGCACGGATCATCATCATCATCATCATTCTTTGAATTACTAAATCCTTTTGCTGTGGGGAAAGAACCTATTTTAAAATATTTACAGTGACAGACTTCACAGTGGAAGAGCAAATGTTTAGTTTTCTACTCTGTGTGTAGGCTTAACCCTCCTCCTAATAGTTAATTGATGGAGCTATGAGTGTTTGCCATTTAATTTCCTAGGGTAACACTGCTGCTGGTGACTGGCAGGTTTTCACTGTTCTTCATAACGCCTTCTGTTAACACACTGATGGATCTCTGAATCAGAAAATGTCCACTGTGTTAGTGATCAGCTCATGTGAACTGATGGAAGTCTACCCTAGAAATTTCAGATAGTCTGCACTTTAGCTATGACATGTAAAGCTTTGATGTGGCATGCTTTTTCCCAGCTCATCTTCAGTAACTAATGAAAAAAAAAAGTTCCCTTGTATGAAAGTACAGCAGGACTCATTTAATTAGAAATAGGGATTTAAAATGTTGATCTTTTTGCCCACAATATTACTTTTTAATAGTTTTCTAACATTTGTATGAAGTTTTGTAAAGATGCATGTTACAGTCTGAGGACATGTATGTCCTATGTAGGATATACAGAAGTCGCCTTTAAATTTGCTAGTGTGAGCACATTTAGGAATAACAAGAAGCTCAGTTAACAACTTGAGTATTTACCCAGCTTCTTGGATAGATGTTGCAGCCTCGACTGAGTTCCACACTATTGAAGCTGCACATTTAACAATAATCAAAGTAGACTAAAGCTTTAGTTCCCGACTGTGCCACTTGGGCCTTTGGGGTTATTGAATTCATACTAAGTGTTTTAGAGCAGTGTGTTCTCATTACAGTGTTTCCAATTCCACATATGAAGAGACAGATTGACATGCAATACAAGTTATCAACACATAACTGTAACCCATTTCCCTGCTCCTTCCTTTAGTGCAAGACGCACATACAACAATCCAATGTAACTGTTGTCAGTCTGTTGTTTTTAAATCTCCTTTGTATTCTATAAGGTCCTCTGGCCACACAATTACTTTCCTGAGTGGAAGTTGAAACATAGTAATATCATTAGATAAATGAAATCAATGGAAATTAAGGGTTAGGCTGAACTGAATGTTGTTTTCCAATATGCTTTTTCCTTCTCTCATGAACTGTAATTATTCTCTTGTGTGGAATATATGAGTAATTCCCCCATTTTGTAGCTCTCCACTGACCTTTGTCAAGTCTTGACCTTTGTCAAGAAACAAGTCAACTATTCCTCACACATTTTCCACTGTGGTAGGCAGTTGTACGCATAGATGACAAGGTGGTGCAAAGCAGAATGCCAAAGCAGGAATAGGTCGTGAAGGCTGCATCAAAGTAAGTCTTTTGACTTGCTCTCATTAGAACAGTGTTTTGTTTCTCAGGCACAGATCCTCAGTCTTGCACATTATGTTTCTGACTCTTGCTTATTTTCCAGTGTTTATACTTCAGTTATTTTCATTTTACTTTTTTGCTTTTGAAGGATAAGTATGACCAGTATAAATGAGGCCCAATTTTGTCCAACAAAGTGAAATGTAGACAAATTCTAAATGGGTTGTGTTAGGTTGGAGTATGTAACACATAGGAGGACCTTCTTCTATAGCTTTTATTTCTTTACTTTATTTATTTAAATTTAGTTTTATATCAATTTGGTTCAGCAGAACATGCTGTTCTCTGTTCTAGAGGGATACTTGGATATATAGTCCATTGTCTATCTGATGTACATATTATGTGTAGGATGGATGGTATATTATCGTGAATATACCTTTCCTAACCTTCATTTTAATAGCAAAACAATTGTTATTAGAACTTGATATCAACAGCACATGAGGCTTATTTACTATAAAAAACACTACTGCAAACTTGAATTTAAGCAGAGGGTATAGTGCAGAAGTAGCAAGTCAGTTTAAAGCAGGAGGAGGCACCCCACTGTTACATATGAGACTGATTGGTATCAGTCAGTGCTTTTTATAAAATAAATATTGCATTCTAGTTGAGCTTCTGATATAGTACAAATTTTTTATTTCCTATGTCCGTTTTCGTTAGAAAGTGATGCATCCATATGGAACTCTGGATTTGGTCTCAGTCCAGATGTGAGTCACTGCATGGGAAATATGAGCATTCAGAGTGCTCTAAGCCATGGAAGAATTAAAAAATACACTCTTCCAGCTTTTTTTTCCTCTTTTCACCAGAAACTTATACAGAGAATGTAGATGTTCCATAAGATGGAGTAAAATGAAATTATGCTAAAATCTTACAAAGCATTAAGTTACTTTTTGAGTAAACTTATTAAACATACGCAGAACTTAGAAAAATATTGGGTATCCTTACCCTTCAAAGACCTTCCTTGACAGACAACATGCAAGGTTAAGGGAAAAATAAGCTATGGCTGGTTTTCTATATTTCAGCTCTTCATCTGTAGGTGGTTTACTTTCTAAAGACTTAAAGATCTGGCTTCTTTCATTGGAAAAATGCATGCTATTGCTTTTCACCTACTATATATGCTCTAGCTGCTGAAATAGCTGATAGAAAGTCTTTGAGATGTAGTGCTATGGGTGCTTTGTTTTTTTGTTTTGGCACTGTCCATTTTAAAATGCTGCCATAAATTAAATTGTGCTCATGGCAGATTGAAATTAAAGTACACAAGTCTCAGAGAAGTCTCCATGTTTTCTTTCAATGTTGAGAACACAGGCGTTTGACAGTTAACGTTTACTCTGGGAAATAATGTATTCCAGGTACTCTGCTGACTCTTGTACCAGGTTTGTGGAGACACAAACACAGTCCCACACAGACTTGAGGAGGGGCTTAATGAAGCAAACTGTCAGTGTGGTAGTTGAGTAGTTGGTACATGCTCTAACTCTGTGTGTTACTTCAGTTTTATTTATTTGGTTGGTTTTAGCAATGTGGTTTCAGAATAGATGTCTGGTGTGGAAAGCTATATAGCTGATGATGGATTTGATTGTCCTGCATCATGTTCACAGAACCCAATCAGAACTGTTTTTCTGGGGTTAATCTAAAGGTCCTCTAGAATGTTCCAGTTACACGTTTTAAGCATACCTGATTAGGTTTTATGAAAATAGCACATCTACGATGATTACACTAGCATGTCTAATTATGATGTAATTATCAATTCTACTGTTAATGAAAATGCCATGAAGAAAGCTAAGTAAACATTACAAAAATTTTTTGATAGACTGAAAAACCTAGTAAGAGCAAAAAAACCCCTCCATATTTTTTGAAAATACAGGCATTTTGAACTGATGAATGCCCTGTAAGTTGTATGCATCTAAATATAAAATATTTAGAATCTCTAATAAAGTAATGATATCTTTGGATAAAGGAACTCACAAAATACCACTTTGATGCTAATTGTGAGCAAATGAAGAAACTTGCTGCTGATTTCTGCCTGCCTTTGCAGACTGTGACTTCTCCCATCTATGTTATGTCTTTGGAGAGACATATCTCTCTATATCCCCTGACAGAAGGCTCTGAACATGACCCTGCCTCTGATTTAGGCTTCTCTGAGGTAAAACGTCAAGGTCTTCTCCTTAAGAAGTAATTCTATACTGCAAAAAGTGCTTTTTGTACACCACTCTTATATCATGTTTTCATACATTAAGGGCTTGGCTGGGAAAGAAGTTGGACTGCTGGCTGTTTTCCTGTCTTATATTTGCCAGACTCAGTGACTGACCGTTTATTTCAAATCTGTCTTGATGATGAGAAGCACAAATCTTTTAAGAACTTGAGTTTTGGATCCTGGCTCTGACAGTATTCAAATCCTAAGCTAATGGTGGGGTGCTCAGAGAATACAACCAGCAGCATACTTCAGATCAGAATGTTCTGCAAGTTCATGGCTGTGTTTATTCAAGACCACTCACCCAGCGACCACCCAGTAGAAAGCAGATACATCCTCTCATGGGAACGTGACAGGAAAAATAATGGAGTAATTTTACGGTCAGATGTTACAGGATCCATAATGCAGTATATATGTTGCATTCACATTGTGTTGAAGGCATGTTTTAGCTTTGGAAAATGCTGTTATGTGCTTCATAGAAAATGGTTGTGATAGGTAGTGAATGTTGCTCAGCACTCATAGCAGGGCCTGAGGCCTGTGCTCCCAATTCCTCTGAAAACAGTTGGTCTAAAAGGCGTCAGACCTTTTGCTGTAGGTCTAAACTGACAGAAGTCAGCCTTTTCGGGTCTCCCTTTCTGCAGTTCAGCTGCCATGCTTACACGTTGCTGGCAAGATGGGAGGCAGGGTATCCCCTGTGAATTGTCTTTTGGCAGTCTCCTCTACTGGCTTTCAGTAATGCGATGACAATTGGACCGACGTGTTTCCTGTCAGGCTTCCCATTCAAACCAGTAGTGCAGGAGGGCTGTATAGCTGTTAGTTGTTTGTGAAGAGATTGGCAGAAACTCAACTTTGAGAGTGGTTTCTTGATAATAAAAACTATTGCCATATGTGTGACAAGTTTAGCTGAATAAACTTTGCCATAGGTGACCAGGTTTAGCCAGCCAAAGCTTATGGTTGTGTTGCTATGGCTATCTCATTTGGCATAGTTCTTAGGAGTAAAATATGGTGTTTGCATCACTAGCAGGTCATTTGTTCTCTCCTGAAGCAGCATGGAATAGGTTTTGAGGTTACTGAAGCTCTTCTGGGACAAGAGGAATTATGATATGGTTGGCTGTAGAGAATTGCACATGGGTAGAGTGAGTGTTCTTATGAATCTAGTTGAATTGCTTGAGATGCTGCTGGTCCTATGAAGGAAATGTCAACCTTACAGGAGTCATCATAACTCCTCTGCAGTTTACAGCATACAGAAATGCTGGAATCCAACTGAGTTGGGGTACCTCTCTTTGGAATGGTTGTACTTTAGATACAGTTTTTCTTTTGTCAACATTTCCATAAGCAGTGAATGGCAATTCAGGAGGAGTATTAAAGTCTACTGATTCACTGTCCATTTTAGCTGGAGGAAAAGGATGATGCTCACAAGAACTGAGAAGAATGTAAGTTAATAATAAAAAGCATTTACACTGTACAAACAAGAAATTGGATATCTCAGCTCTAGTGAAAATAAGGCTAGTGTGGCATCTCAGATACAAGCTCAGGTAAGAATCAGTGTGGCAAACCCACAGCTTGTAAATCCTGTTTAATTCTCTCATTAATCTTTTGTAGTGTAGATACGAGACATTTTATAGATATCCGGAAGAAATTGCAGGCCAGACAAGTTCTTTCACTGACTTGAAACATGTACATTTTTTAAAGGAGGAAAATCATATTTATTCTGAAATTACATCTATGCTGTGGCCCTGCCTCTTTTATGTCAAAATGGACAACAGAAAGAGTGTACATTTTCTGATTTTTTGAGAGTAGGAGAAGACGCATACATTAAAAAGATTAATCTACAAGTGCTTTGATTAACAACCAGTTATCTTTAAGGGAAGCTCACTTACTGCATTAGGAAGATTATAGTTCGTGGTGTTTCTGTTTCTGTACAGTTCTTCAGTTCTGCATGTTAAATCATAATCCTGGCTATATGAGTGGAGTGGAGCATGCAGAAGTTGACCGTGCTTAGTATTTTATACAGTAGTTATTTGCGAAGATGTGGTGGGGTTTTGTGTTGTGTTTTGGTTTGGTTTTGTTTTTTGGTTTTTGGTTTTTTTAAGTGGGATATATTAGGAATTTATAAGCACAGGGGTAAGGAAAATGTGGGACAGGAAGATAATCAACAAATGGGGTATCAAGAACATATGGCTCCAGATTGATGAGGGAATTCTTGGTCTCACAGGGCAAGGTGCTGATGCTAAGAAGGCATTACTTCTTCCTGGCAGGAGGTGATTCCATCTCTAGGAGAAAAGAGAAATGGGAAAAGCAGTGACCTGTATGTGTTTGTATATTCTTCTGTTCACTGCCTGTGTTTAGAAAGGACCTTTTTTAAATGAAAATACGCATTTCAGATGAATCAGCCTTGATTTGAAACCTGCAATTGTTGCTCAAAAACGACTCAAATGGGCTGGTTCCAGTGGAAAGAGAGCTTCCTAGAAGTATGTGAATGCTATGCAAATGCAGTAGTCTCTAAACGCTAGTTTAGGTGTTATTCTGGAATGTGTATAACTCTAAATCTTAGAAAGAGAAGGAGATATTGTATATATCAACTTGAAAACGAGGTATTTGCTGGTCCTTACGTAGAAGCAGAAAGCTGTATTCAATGCTATTTGCAGCTGCTGTGGAGATGAGCAAGTTCTTAGTGCTTTTTCCATCTGTGGAAATACAAAAAACAGGCACGTTTTCCATGCAGTTCAAAAGAACCCACCTTTTATTTTGCCATATACTGCTCAAACTGTGGACTAGACATGGCACCTTCCACCTCCTTAGATCTTGACTGGCACACTGAGTTAGTGAACATATGTGCTTACCAGATTGTGCTGTGCTAACCATATCCTTTTCTATAATATTTCAGCTCCTGTGGGGAAGGGCATGGTCAGATTTTAGGTTAGCTTAAAATGTATAATCACTGTTGTGTATTTTCTCTTCATCTTAAGAACTGGCCATTAATTGCATCTGAAAGATATTCAGAACACACAGACTACTTTGCTGTAAAAAAACCAACCCTGAAATACAAGTTTTGACAGGTTTTTTTGTATCCAAGAGTAAAAAACCAGTAGATTCAGCTGAGTTTCTTCCCTTAATTTGACCTTGTCCCACAGGTGGTAGTCTTTATGTGGTCAGGCCTGGAAGTTCACATCCCATTTGATACACCTGTGTTGAATAGATACTGTTGTATTTATTAATCAGAGGAAAAAGATTTTAAAATATATTGTCTGATCTTAAAACTAAAATAACTAGGGGAGAAACATGCATTTATGTAAATATTCCCACATAAAGTGTGTAAAACACACATGCCTCGGAAGCTAGACAGATCTCCTTCTATAGAGATACTTGGCTTGTATTTATGTTCCATTTCTTTCATAAAGATGATAAATATGATTGCTGTTCTGACATTTTCTGAAAAACAAACAGCTTTGCAAATAGTAACATCAAAATAAAGCAAGAAAATGAGAAAGTGATTTACATCAAAGTTCCCGATACATATATTCATAATGGCTACTACGTACTGTGAATTTCAATAATTATTCTTAATCTGCTGAGTACTCTAAACTTAATTTGTTTTACATAAAAAATAAATTTTAGTAAGAACCTCAAAAGATTTGGTTTTCCTTCTCTTGATGTTTTTAAGCTTTCCTGCTCTCCAGTCACTCTGCGTTTAGCTCATTAACCTGGGCACTAAGAAACTCAGTTTGTCGTCTTTATCATCTCCACTCATGTTAAATGCACTCTGTTAATGACAGAATGCACAAAGCTTTTGAAGAGACAAGCAGACTTCAGAGGCATATTTTAATAGACTTTTTTAAAATGTGGTATAGTAGCACACGGACATATAAGATATTTAAGCTACAGAATTAAAGCAGTACATCTCGGGACCTAGTGTAACAATCCGGGAAGAACACATAACAGAGGCAGTCACGGTCATTTGCACTAAACTACTTTGGACAAGCACAATTCAAGAAATTCAAAGACCAGCTGCAGTGCCTTTTTTACCCCCCTCCCCCTAGTGAGCCTTGGTAACACAGATGAGCTGCTGACACGTAATGGTAACAGAAGAAACAGCGCAGGAGCTTCACTAATGAGCTTGTTAATAGTCATAATCAATAAAGCCTAACTATGATCACGCTCGCCATGCAAGCATACAGCATAATTCAGACCATGCTCTCAAGAGTGCCCTCGGTAGACATGTTCTTTGAGACCTTCCCATATGCTTGGTAGGTTTTTTTAGCACTCCGCTAAATGTTGTTTTTTGGTTTTTGTTTTGTTTTTTTATAGGTGGAGGGGTGAGTTGCATTGCCATGTCTTTTACGTTCCCTCAGCGTGGCAGTAAGCGATTACAGAAGCACAGATGAAGGAAGGGTGCCCTGGTGTGAGAGGATGAAGGAGCCAGTGTCTCAAACGCTGTGGAGGGGCAACTTCTGCCCAGCGACGGACTCCGGGTGAGAAGGAACCCTGCCCGGTGAGGGGCCCCCGGGTGAGGAGCCCCCGTCGGCAGCAGGAGGGGCGGTCGCGCCGGGGAGGGTTGTTGGGGCTCAGCTCCCCCGACGATGCGCTGAGCTGGGCAGGGCAGCTCACCCTGCGTGGCAAAGGCTCGAGTCTGTAGGGCAGGGGAAGCTCCTCCCCAAGCCCGCGGCCTAAAGGCTCCCTCATTAGCCTAATGAGTTCGCGTGCTCGCCCGAAGGAGGGGCAAGGATGATAAAAGGGCACCAGCTGAAGCCCCACGGAGCTCAAGCCTGTCAGGACTGGAACCCTCGGCTGGATCCGGGAGCAACAACGCTGGATCCGGGAGCGGTGATATCTTCTCCCTCTTTCCTTTTCCATAATCCTTACACCTCATCCCTGTAGACATAAACCGTTGACCAAGTCTGGGACTAGGAGCAGATCCAGCCGCCCCTGGGCTCCTCTGTGAGAAGGAGTCTAGAAAGCAAGGGGGTCTGCTCTGAACCTCGTGACTCAACGGGAGGGATCTCCTCACTGTCTTCCCTGAACTGATCCAAAAATAAGCAAGGCCTGTAGTATGTGTTTGGTGATGTAGGGTTAGCACAGTTACACAGTTTACTGGTGTAGCTTCACACCAATTCTTGTTGTGAGCGAATACAGTTGAGTTTTATGAGTTAAAGGATCCCTGGTGTCGTTTCACCTTAATCCTGATTTGGGAGTCAGCAAACCTGAGTCGTCATCCTGAGAAATTGGGACGTGACACCTGTGGACCAGTCTGAAGAATATGTAAAAAATGCTCGGTACCTGCTTGCTGCTGTCTTTTTTGGCAGCAGCTAGAAGGAGCCTGGGGAAGAAATGCACCTTTTGTCTGGAGCAAGGTACTATGTATCAGTGGCAGCAATAATCTCTGCAAACAATGTGTTAAAATGCTTCCTTCTGGCTCTGTACAAAGGTATAAGTTGAAATATTAGGTCTAGGGAGTCTAAATTCCTTGGTATGGACATAAATCTAGAGTAGCCTTAGTTGAATCTGTACACCAGTCAGTCTTGGAGTTAAACTTTGTTGTACAGGGTGATTATCATAATGAAAAAAACCATAACAATCCCGCAAATCTGAAAACGTTAGGAAAAAGTTTATTCCAAATTATATATCTAATCCATGATTCTGGAGCAAGGTTTGTATTTTTCCAGAATGTTAAAAAAGTTCTATTGGAAATAGGCTCTAGGTGAATTGTATACACATGGTTAAGTCCAGGTATTTTTGAGATCAAGTTGGTTGCAATTATAGTGTTATGAGCTCTGGCTATACAGGATTCGGTGTGAGGATGTGAACTGGTGCTGCGTGTGCTGCAAGCTGAGCAGACCCCATATAAATGCAGGCTGTCTTATCAACCCAGAGTTTTAGAAGTCAAAAGTGCACCTCAGCAGCTTATTTCTCCCCAGTAGCTCATTAAAAATAATTTTAATGCATTTTTGATCTTAAGAAATGCTGTTGTCTACCTTAAACATAGCAGCAGCTTTACCCTGTCAAACATAAGACCTGAGTGCTCTGACAGTGACCTCTTGGACTTGGCTAGGGAATAGGATGGGACAGATGTATTAACCTCTCACTACCTTTAGTAACTGTATTAATAAATCCAAGAAGGATTCACCTAGTAATTTTTCAGTGTACACAATATTTTAATATCCATATTATCCTGGGGAAAGGGGATATATGTGTTAGATGTTTGGCATTTCTTTTTTTTTTTCTCTCTTTCTTTCTTTTTTCCCCTTTAGCATGTTCAGGTATACTTCTGTCAGACTGACTGTTTCTTCAGTATTTGAAAAAGTAATTGGTTTTTAAAATCCCTTCCCAAGTAAATTTTTTTGGGGGGGCAGAGTTTACTGTAGTTTTTTGCATTTAACCAATGAAATGTTTTGACTCTTTCTTTTCCTCATTTGTACATAACTGCAGTCTTTTGAAGGATTGATGTTTACTTCTGTCTTATTCTGTTATCTTGCTGTTTAATCATATTAGCTTTTTAATTTTTTTCTATCTTTGAAATGTCTCAATAGATACTATGCATTTGCTTTGAGCCTTTAATATAGTGTCATTAAGTACTCTTCCTTCAGTTCACAAACATCCCTTTCATAGTGGTTTTTAAATTTTTTTTTTTTACAAACTTTCGGGTTTTATGTAATTGTTGAATTTAACCATCATAATAATAGCTATTTGGCATTTCCTTAACCTTGTTTAAAAAAAGTAAAACGGCATAGTGAAAAGGACAGTTCCTGAGTACTAGTTCTGATACGCTGTAGTCACTGCTTGTGCCACTTCAATTTCATCATTTTGTAGCAGGATCTGGGTGTTCAGGAGCAAGGTGAGTCTTTTTTTTTTTTTTTTTTCCTCTCTGGGGGTGGGAGGAGAGGTTTCCCCTGCCCCCTAAGTGGCAGTCTGTTATGGTATGTAAAAAATTAGTTTGGGCATCACACCATAATGTGGCATTTTCCCAGTCTACATGGAGGTAATCAGGATCTCCCATTATTATTGTATTTACTGAACTTGAAGTCTTAAGGACCTTGCTCAAACTGTTAAATCACTCTTTACCACTCTTGTTTGGCAGTCAGTGATACAGCTGTAACACTTATAACTTGCTTAGGCCCACAGATCTTGTTTAAGAGAGAAATAAGCATTCTAATCCAACCAAGCTTTTTTCCTCCTTCTTCAGACTGTTCCTCACCATTTTCTGAGTTCTTGCTAACTTGTCTTACTCTTTTCCTGAGTATACCAAGCTTCTATGCTTTGCTTCAAAGACTGCCTTGTTCAGAGTTGTGTATTTTTCTGAGCATGTTGTACATCCCTAGACTTTGATTTATTAAAAAAATAGTTTTAAAAGTAAATATGTCAAACTAGAAGCCAGTGGTATTCTTCAGAGATCTTTAGCTCATCTTTGAAAACAAAGTTTTAACCTGCAAGAATCACCTAGAATTTCTCATTTAGTTATATGGCCCTAATATGACTGTATCATATTAGACTTATTCCAACCTGACTGAGGTTTTGAGAAGAGATACAGATACCAGATGTATCAGAAGAGATATGAGATGAGGCTCAAAATTTAGTCACAGAAACTGGCAATAAAAAAAAAAATCAACTTGGCATTTGTTTTGGGGGCTTATAAATACTATTGTTTTTCCTATCACCATTATAAATTACTACCTCAGTGATATTTCATTGACTTTATATAAACATGAGCTGCCATCAGATGTAAATTCAGAGAAAAAAAAACCATCAGATGATAGAAAATTAATAAAGGCCATGATTTCTTTCTGAAGATCTGTTAATTTCATATGTAGCAATGTATGATGCTAGGGGCTATTGCATGAGTCACATATCAGCTGAAGACTTTTTTCTGAAAAAAAGGCCCAGAAAAAAATAACCCTGTTCTTATCAGCAATTTACATGGATCTCAAAAGGTGTAGTACCTTCACCTAGTTTACCATGCGTCAGCTTAAAAATTACCCAATTTATCTTTTTCCCCTCATAGATGATTCTGTAATAGAGATCACATTACAATGTAAAAGTTTCCAGATACCTAGTCACAGGATTTTTCTTCTGTGTAATTTTAGTACAGTTAGCCTAGTCGAGTTTTAATTATGAAGCTGTTGAATTGTAACAGGCTATGACACAGTGTGACAACTGTATATTTTAAGTACCTAAATAATTTTATTGCTCTTTCCATTTTATAGCATGCATAGTAACTTGTCCCCTTAAAGTGTTTTTTTAGACCTGTATGCTTTAGGCTTTTGGAAGCCTAATGCAGCTGTATTTGTGCTGATAATCACCTTGATCATAGCCTGCAGAGAACCACGGTTGGCTTGGAAGACAGGAGTGTCACTGTCTGCAAGCTAGTTATTCTGAAGGTCTGTTCTGTTGAAAAGGGACTGTTTTCTTTTTGACGAAGACTAGTGGATCTTTTCAATTCTACTAGACTGACATCTCAGCAGATGCTGATTGTTGTTAGAAAGGCAACATTGTGCCCAACAGCATTAGACAGTCTTAAGTAATAACTGTCCAGTTCCAAGGACTGATGGAGTGCAGCAAGCAGTGCAGCCAAAAACAAGTCCTTGCCTCACAGCCAGAAATTAATCCTTGCACCTTCATACCACAGCCTGTGAAGGTTCCTCCAGTCTCTTCTATCCAGCCTTACCTATGAGAAATTTCATAGTTGGTCTCAAAATAACAGCTTGCCTTCTGAGCCCTCTATCTACTGTTGTTGATGGCTGCAATAATTTACCCATGGCCACAGTCACGTTTTGTTTTTGTTTTTGTTTTTTTTAAAGTTGATTAATACTTACATTGTTACCTTTTATGAGCAGTAGTCTTTCTTACAGTAACTCAAACAGAGAATGTACATATGACTAGTATCCTTGGCTGAGATGTTTACTTTTAAGCCAGTGTCTGTTAGCTCTGATAGGCTAAAGAGGTTGTCTTTTTCCAGTGTAGCTATACACTTCTTATAGCTAAATCTTCTTTTTCTGCATAACTCAACTCTGCTCCTACCCAGCTCATCCACATCTCCCTTCTTTTGCTACCCTGTAAGTTGGGTTTGGCCATGAAAGTTTCGTTTCACTTGGCAACTCGCCTGTATTTGTCAGGCCAGTTCTGACTTCACATAGCTGTGTCATGCCACAGCTAGGTGTTCTCACTGGAGCTGTATGCCTCTGTGTATGTGTCTAGAATAAGTATTTTGGGATATATCCTAGATCTTTGTGCTATACTAAGATGAGTCACTCCATTTCTCTCCCTTTGAGCATACAGGAGAAATTTTACAAGGCAGTGCAAGACTGCAGCACTTATATTTCACTTAGATGGGACTCAGTATGAAGTAGCAATACCCAGATTGGGCAGAAGCGGTCTGCTGACTAACCTAAATCCCTAGGTGAACAAATGAAGTGCATGGTGGTTAAAAATGTTAGATACAGTGTCTGAGGAAAGGTACAAGCTGACTACAATTCAGGCGTACTCAAGACAACAAATGGAAGTCAATCATCTCATGAATGCTGTCCTGAAAAAAAATTCTCATCTGTCCTTTCATATAGACTTCTTGTATGTAACTATATCCATTCAAAATTTCAGGTTAGACCGTTGAGAGTTGCAAACATTCATGTATGACTTGCAATGCCTAACTCATTCACAATGGACACTTCTCGTTCAGGCAGGAGTAAAGACCAGGAAAAAAAAAAAAAGTATCTTTTTAGGGGCCTGGATTCTTTTGAGCCTATTTAAATAATAATCCTAATTCAGTTAGGATTAATTTCCTTCTTAAGTGTATTGTATTTAGGCTTTTTACAAGACAGAGAATCAAGGACATGTGTTACTTTAAGCACTCATTTCCCATTGTTCTCTGGCATTTAGTGAGTGTAACTGTTTCACTGAGGTCAATGGTAGTTTCAGTTGTCTTCTGTGGGAGGGAGTTGCACAAAAGGACATGCACAGCTCTGCTGTTGATTCTCACTATACACCTTCTCAATCTGTTCTAGTCTGAATAATTTTTATCTCGCTGCTCTTGAAGCTTAACTGTTCTTCTTTCACCATATTTGCAATTATTAGAAAGGGGGAAACAAAGCAGTGAAATTCCCAGGCCACTATTACTATTTAGCTTTCAAATTAACATCACCTTCTCCTAAGGACACCCGCTTTTTCAAAAAGTTAACTATTTTTTAACTTCCTCAGTGGAGTATCAATCTGAATACAAAACTGTGAATACAATGCATTTTAAAAGCATTCAGCTTAAATTTATGCTCCTGACATTTTGAAACAGGCCCAAAAGCCAGACTGCACTATGAAAGTGAACAAGAAAATTGCACCCTATTTCTTTTCCCCAATTCCACACATTCAGTCTGAAACTACACATATAGGGAAATTAACCAACAAATATACTGTACAGATAATTTTAATCAGTATAGCACCAAGACATAATGTGTAAAAATACATAAATAAATGAGATCAATAAAACCAAAAGAAAACAAACATAATGAACTATATATATATATTCTACAGCATGAAAGGTCCAACTTGGGGGTGCTGTCCCAAATCTTGCTGGTTTTGATCTTGATGAAACTGCCTTAGATGAGAAGCAAAAATCATTCCATCATACAGCTGTTTTGTTGAAATGACTACCTCCCTCTTTTTTGGAGAGTTATTAGCGGATTTAAAGCAGCAAGTAATAACAGACTATGACCATCTTGGTCTATTATTTTGTTATCTGAAGCTAATTTAAATCTTTCTGGGACAATGAAATGCTAGATAAGTATATTTGGCTCAGAGAGCTTACCACCTTTAGTAGGTTATAGGCACACCAGATAATCAACATTGATCTGCATTAATTAGTCTGCGTACCAAAGCTTGCACATGACTTTGAAGGTAGTTACGACAACGATGAAAGATCAGTGGCAAAATTAATGTTAGAAGAAACAAACTCAGAGTCAAGTAAATGGAAATTATTTTCTATCTTAAAAGAAAAAATAAAGTCTTATAGGAAAGAAAAGGCACCATTTCAGCAATACTGGCCCTCAGCAACACATGTCGCACTGCAGCCAGTGGGGAATTACATGGCTGTGTATCAAAGTTAAGACCTAATGCACTGCTTTTACTGTGCTGTTTATACCTTCATTTCCTTTCCCTTTTACAGTCAGGGGGCTGAAGTAGCCCAGCCAATTAGAGGAAAGTGAATTTGCCTTATAATCTAAACTTGGAACAGTTCTGCTTACCTTTTCTCATTTCACTGATGCAATCGGGATACGTGGAAACACTGAAAACCGAAGAAAAGTGCAATGACAGTGAACAATAATTATGATTACAGACAGTATAAAGGTAACAGACTTTATGGCATGAGGAAAGTATGTGATTTAGTTACTTAAAAGAATCAAAGATTTTTATTGTAAATAAATCCAAGCAGACTGTAGTCAAAATGGAGACTGTAATTTCTATGAAAGCAAGATCATCTTCATTTTCTTGGAGAGAGAGCAAGGGGAGGAATAGAGGAGTGATGGGAGGAAAACAGGGATAGAGTTCTGAAATACTTTGGATTGCCCGTATCAAAAGTAAAAATACTAGTTAAGGAATAACAGGAGGAAAGTGCATAATTTCACACTTTGGTCTGCCAGCCTGACAAATTCAGAATATATGCACTGAAGAAAGCTGGGAAAATGGCCCAAATGTTTTGATATATTTAACTTGCTTAAAAACATGCAATTAGACTTCATACTAATGGTATTTGTTTCTGAATATCACACACAGAAAAGAAAATAAAAAAAATGAACAGGGAACAGCTTTCCATGGATGAGACTTCCATATTTATTGTTATTCCATGTGCATAGAAAATGGCAGTGAAGTTTCTTATGAAATAGGCAGGGAATGGGAGAAGTGTAGATATACTGGACTGGACTTTGTGCTTCAAAATTACACTATTCATCTTTAAAAGTTTTTTTTCCTTTTAAAATTTATAATTTTTCTTGGATTTTTTTTTTGTGCATGATGTTTCAAATTCCTTTTAAAATGACACACTGCATTACAAATGGATGGCACTTTAAACCGATGTGGCATTTCCATATTTACACCAACAAAAGAAATTTACAAGACGTAATAGCATACAATCTTGACATTTAGTAATAGCAATAAAACAAGGGCATCCATTTTATTTTTTCTGTACAAACTATCAGAACAAGACTTTTATTCACATAAAAAAAAATCAGCTTTAATTTGCTCTGACCTACACACTTTCCAAATTCATTTTACTCAATTCTCAAACCTTTCATCACATCGCCCACACCCTCACCAGACTATAGGAGCTACAAGTAATTATACCTAACATCTAAACAGAGCAAAAAACATCCCTTCCAGTTTTTCTTCCTGACAATTCCTCACTCAAAAAAAAAAAAATCTTTCTTGTTCCTTCTTTTATTTCACTTTCACATTTCATAACCTAAACAACAAATGAGGCCATTGCATTTCTTCTCAAGCAAGATGAGAAATACACTGTTGTTTCTTGTCTCTGATGCTACACCCAGGAGTCAGGTGAACCTGGGTACTGTTCTGCTCTATAAGAAGATCGTCTGGTGGAATAAAAGTCTACATAATTTGTGGTTGATTTCAGTCCATATTGTGTTGCGTAATCTGAAGTAGCAGGAAAGTGAACTCGATCATCAAAATATGGGTCTTCATAGCTATGTGGGGACTGCAAGTATAATCTGTATGCATCGTAGTTTTTTCTGTTGGTATCTTCCTGACTGTAGTACAATTGCTGATGCTGTTGACAAATGATAGAAAAATAAGCTTTCAAAATATAATTAGCAGAGAAAATACTTGTTTCTCAAACCTACACATGATACAGAACCCTTCCCTAAAAAGGTAAGTGCAACTCTACTAATGATGATAATAATATAGGTTTCAAATCTCCATTAAATGTACTTAATTTTTAAATGAAGCTGAATGGAGGAAAAACATCTAAGCGTGCCTCCGTGTCTCCTGCATTCACTGGGAAACTAGTAACTCCGGAAGTAGGAGTTTTAGAGCATAAGTAGAAAGGACAGAACCTGACCATACCTACCTACCAAAAAAAATAAGTCACATCAAGTCAGAAAAGTGGTCTCAGATCCCATAAGAACATGCTAAAATATGTGACTATAAAAAGAAACCACAAAGCTAATAGAAGTACATAAGCAATTACAGTTTAAGCACACTAATGCCCAATAACAAATTAACCATGTGCTATAGATCACACTCTATAAAAAAGCACTCTAATATTCAAACTCAAGTTCCATTAAACACTATATGCTGAGTCTTGTTAACAGTGTCATTTCAAAATGAAATTTTTGGGTCACCTGTAGTCGTCTATTTTGTTCTCTTGCTGGTGAGGAATAGGAACTGATGTATATTGGTGAAGGTTTGCTGGAACCTGTGAGAAAACAGTTTATGGCATAAACTTCAGTCTTTATTCTTTCGTCTATAAGTCTGTTTGCTTCTATTCTACCTAGGAGAAATTATGTAGCACCTAAACAATTAAGTCTGCAAATTCTAGTATCTACTAATAATACACAGGCAAATTTTATCCCTCAGCAGTAGTTAAAACTGAAACCAAGTGGCTTTTTTGTCTTGGTGTTTTTTTGTTTTACAGACTAATAACTTTTAAAACAAGGAAGTTCCTTCTCTTTATTCACTGTCATCTCTATTGTTCTGTGACTTGTGTCAAACAGTAAGAAGGAAAAGGGAGATCAGAGAAAAGATGAAATCTTGGTATAATTTAACAATATAATATTACATTATTATATACAATCACACACAGTATCTACCAATATCTATTATTAAAAATTCTGTCAAATTCTGTCAAAAAATATTTCTGTAATAGAATTTTAAATAAAAATAATTCCAAACACCTCTCACCTCCCAGTATATAAACAGATCTCTTATTCTGGTAATGTGTGTAATTTTCAAGAAAATAGCAGACACATGAAAAACCTGCTCGGTTCCACGTGCAATGAATATAATGAATAAAAATGGAAAACAACATTAAGCAGTAACAAGCCTGCTAATGCAACTGTCCATATTAAGATTGTTTAAACTCCTCATATAAGGAATGTTTACATATTCCAGTTAAAAGTTCACCTAACTGGTATCTTACCAGTATATATGTCTTTATGTGTAATGACATCGCCTTGGTTATTATAATACTGCATAGAAGGTTGCGTCCTATCATATTCAGAGCGGGGTTCTCTAATTCCTAATAAAGCCGGTGATGAGGATGTGCTGCCAACTAATGAAAAAAGGAAAATTATTAGTACATACAACAAAAGCCTTTCCCATCATATCTAACCTTCTCTGTATTCTCTCCTCACCCCTTCCTTCCTCAAGGATTAAAACATGAGAGATATGTGGGTAACAGACAAAACTAGTACATAGTTCTTCCTGGATGAAGAACCCCAATGACAAAAGCTATCAATAACATACCATGAGATTATAATTATATACTTTAATGGCGAGTCACAGACTGCTCTATACTGCTTACAACTCAAATGAGACCCATTTCAGTTTGCATATTAAATAATTTTTTTGCATTTAGAAGATGATACTCCTAATGTTTATGATTTTATGTAAGTTATACTTAAAGATTCTATTTAAGTCCATCCGATCACTTGGGATAGGACAGAAAGATTTACAGTCTGTCTGGCTGAAGTGATCCATGTACACACTTGTATTACACTTCTGCATGCTAATCAAAACCAGTATCTTGGATATTTGGTGCTCCAGGTGGCTGACAACTGCTAAAGGATCATAACAATGGATTACGTTATATTCTTACAGTGAACAGCTGAATTGCTACTGTAGTTGTAAAAAGTTTGTTCTGCTAAATCTTCCCTGTTTTACAGACCACTCAGGTTTTGTTGGCTTAGAAAGGCTCCAGTAATACAGGAGAAAAACATTTAAAAATGATTTCTAGAAATCTTGCTTCAAAATATTAACCAATGATATCTTCCATTAGCTGTGTCCATTGCATCATATCTCAAAATTTTGTGTTATTATGGATAGTTTAATTACTGATACTATCCTGGCATATTCATGGCTAAAACTGTTACATTTGGGGGTGTCATTAAAACTATGACATGGGTCAATGTAATGCGTGTGTTAGTAATTGAGTGACTGAAACAAGAACTGTTACAGGCCCAATGTAACTGTTCTACCGTGCACCTACTGTGCATGCTGTGATCAGCAAGGCTGCTACCACAGTACCCTCTGCGGACACGTTCTTTGCACCAAACTTCCACCTTACTAGTCTAAGCTTGTTTGTGGTCTGGAACAGAAAAGCAGACACTTCCTATTAGGATTTTGTACTAAGCATTCTTTGAAGTACAACAGCCTCTGAACATTATGTTAGAGTTGGCCATCTTACTTCCTACTTGTAGTTCAAAGAACTACAAGCACTGTGCCAAAATAAGAATTTGACAGTACATATTGGAATATCCTTTTACACTTCAGTAGAATCTGGTCAGTTCCCTGAGCCTAAGCCGTATTTGCTGCTTTATCATTGCTTATTTTGAGAAGGTATTTTTGGCTCTGGCAGTAGATCATAGCTTAAACAGTCTGTGAATTCAAGGTGGTGTTTTGGTGCCAGTATGTGCAAATTGGCAACTAGGTGTAAAAGAAAGAACTGCCTTCAGTATCTTGTGGTTTGAGAGTGACAAAGACACCTGGTCAGGATGTTCTTTTGGAATCCCGAAGGTCTGGGAGAAAATGGAACGTGGAAACACAGTAAGATCAGAATAACAAAACCCTCTAGACCTGGTAACTGCTGTCTGCTGTTGTATGGCACTAGGCAAAGGAATCAGTCCTGTATGTTGTACTGTGGTGGTTCAGAGGACCTCTGGGCATGAAAGATATGCTTTCTTTCCCTTTTTAAGATACTATGGGTATACTTCTCGTAGGAAAATAAATCCCTGGTTGAGTCCTTGTTTTTCAAGTCAACCATGTCATGAAAGCATGTGGGAGGGTTGTTACTTTTATGTAAAGAAGTAATTAAACAAGAGTATTATAGGAACTGGTCACTTATTTTAGCAGTTATGGTAGATAGTTATTTCTCGGTATTAACATAGATCTAATCACATAAAAATAGATGAGTAAATTGGATAAAGTAAAATGCCAAATGAAGATAATAGACAAGGCTTCAAGTAGGTTTTGTATCAGCCCCCTCATAAAGATCTAAATCCTAGCGCTGAAGATGTTAAAGAAACAAAGGTGAGAAATAAACAAGGAGCCAGAGGAGTAAGATTTTTCTATTTGTCTTGCTCATCCTAATGTGACATTGCATAAGTGGGAATGAAAATAGGTCTCTTGCTTTCTATGCTATCAAGTACCTGTGTTCTGTGAGGCTACATCTACAACACCAAGTCATACAGCACAGCGGTGGCTTTGTAAAGAGAAAGTCCAGGTGTGTACTCTGAGAATTTACTTAGCACCAAGTCTAACCTGGTCTCATGAACTGAATGCCCATTAGTAGTTGGAGTACATCAGTGGTCTTGAAGCACACCATCGGAAACAGTTTCATCCAAAAGGAATACAATTCACACATTCCGAGACTGCGGTTTGATTTGCATTAAGGAGTAAGTGGGGAGATTTGCCTAAAAGTGCTCCTTATCCAAATGAAAACACTAATGTAGAGACATCCACAAATCTTGGAATCTGAAGCCTGCCAACAGTAACAGCTAAGGTAACATTCAGAGTACGTGAAGTACTTGTGTTAAAGGAGAGACAGCATGACCTCTGTGTTTTAGATAGCCTCTCAGTTTACTACTAATTCTATTTGAGTTTAAAAAATGGGATACCAGGTACCCCTTCAGTAAATCTCTTTACACTTCTTGACTGACCTGACTGTATGACAGGTGACATCTGTTGATTTGTTGTTGATAGAGAAGGATGTGATTTGAATCTCTCTCTCTCTAGTGTTGACACTGGTGTAATAAAATGACTTTGATTCCATCCATCCTGTGGAGTGGCAAAAAGAAAAAAGTCATCAAAATAAATCGCTTTTCAGTAAATTAGGAGTTTTTGTAGAACTGTTTTCCAGTGTAGGCTAATTTTGTAATTTACCTTTTTATAAATACTACGGAGATCTCGGTATTGCCATAATGTATTCAGTACCTGGGCGGCTGCCTTGACAACTTTCAGTGACGATCTAAGGAAGTAAATAATATTACATTTTAAGAAAGCCACTTAATTCCACTTAAAAAGAACAATGTTCCTAAGCTGCATAATAGCCTAAACCTTGATGCTGTGAAGCAAGTCGGGTCATCTCTCCAGGTCTCAATAATGCATGCCTGCATTACCACAGCGTGAACACAGCTCTGTCAGCAGCCTCATCAAAAGGCTGGAGCAGAACGTGAGTAAGCATGACAATCATTTCCCTCTCTAGTCTAGAAATTTTTTCTTCAGGTCACCTACATGAGGAATGCAGATAGAAGGGCTGAAATAGCTACTGTCATTGTCTGCAAGCATTAAAAATCATGAAAAGAAACATTCTATTTTGTGCCATTTCATAAAAACTGGACTACATACTTTAAATCATTGTACAAAATTCCTAACTGTGGAAAAAGAAGAAACAAATGAAAAAGAGCTGGTATTAAAAGCCTCCAGCCATCCTCATAGTGAGACTTTGTTCTCAGTTCTGTGTTGTGCTACTGAAAACTTCTATGGGTTGGGAAAACACTATTCCAGTCTCAAGAGCAAGGCCAGGAAAATGCTCTAGCTGTTATTCAAAATAAAATCATGCTCTCTTTTTAAAGAGAAACGGTCATAAGCTGATAGTGGTACTGAAGTACTGATTTGACACTACATGCCACAGCATGACATCTGTGTTAAACGTATGCCTGTCACTGTGAAGATTCATCCAAACACAGCTTTTGAAAGAAAAGACTGAAAAAAAATTGCAGGTGATAGTGTTAATCAATGAGTAGACACTCTTAGTATGTTCACAAGATTTTAGTGTACGCTGTTGTCTCATAAATATAACTGCAGATGCAACTTTACACGTTGTCTCCACAGATCAATGAAGTCATATAAAGGATCACTGCATTCACACCTGCAGTTGAAATGAATCTGTGTCCCTTGAACATAAAAAGTACTATAAATTGTGGATACTCAAAATATAGCCCTGTTCCTTTTGAGACACAGACTTTGTTGAAAATGTGGTATGTTTAATTTACACCGACCAACTCCTGTGAGAAGAAATCCTTTTCTCCCCTTTACCATCCAAGCCAACATTGGGAACAGTACACAGGGCTGGCTATATAATCAGCTTTCTGCTATGCACAGGAAGGAGATCTGTGATATCCTGGTTTATACAAGAGTCCCGCTTAATATGACTTGCATCAGTCATATTGCTAAGGAGTACAGAGCAGTGGTGCTGATCAAAGCCAGATGGGGTCCACGGGCCTGACTTACTGCTGACCCTGCACGACTCAGGAGCCACCACATGTTCCTGTTCCTTGATGCTCAGCTGTCTGGTTCTCAAAGGTTTTGTTGCTACTAAACAAACACAATGCCTGATCAAGCCCAGAGCTGATCTCAGCTAACAAAACCCCTAGCACAGGGGTTGTGGCAGCCATACCTGAATAAGCCTGCAGAGAGCCAGGTCTTCTCAGCCAACACTTGCTTTGCAATCCTATTGAAGAAAACCCCACTGGCTAGGTAAGCTGCTTGGTAGGCCAAGCTCTCCTTACAACCCACCAAATGGCCACACTAGATACAATTAACAGCTATTGCGATACATCCTGACAAAGGTGCAACGTATTCTGACTTGGAAAATCTCTAAATATTCTATTAATCTTGTAGGTGTTTAAGAGGGAGCAATTTTTTTTAAAAAAATACCATTTAACCTGAATAGACCCAATAGACCCCATTAATGTGATTACTGCACACAACTGGAAAAGTCTCCAAAAGCTTTAGATAGAGAATACACTGCATGAGAATGGGGGGAGCAACTGCCTCTTCTTTCCCAGTGTGATTCAGACTTTTTTAGCTACTTGGATCAGGACTGCAACAGCAGATACTTTTTTTTTTTTTTTTTTTTTTTTTAACTCAAAAAAACATTTCCTGCATTCTTAAGCATTTTTAATGGAACAGAGAAACAGTTTAGGTATGAACTGTGTTGCCTACTTGCCTGTCACCTCTTCCTTTTGTTATGTTCACCAGCTTTTCTATTCCTCCAGTATCAGCAAGGGCTTTGGCATTTTCCATGTTTTTACTAGTGACCTCATGCAAAGCACAGCAGATTGCTGCTACAGTCTCATCAGATAATATGCTTGGACCATTGCCTCCTGGGAGTCGATTAACCAGATCTCGCATAGCATATTTACCTATAAAAACCCATCAACAGAACAAAGTAAGAAAATACATTTTGGTACTTAAGATTTGAAATCATAGGACTCATCACAAAACTGCATCTGAAAGCAATAAAAAGAAACAGAATCAAAACCGTGGAAACCTTCCAAGGACTCACATTTTACACAGTCAAGAGAGACTAGAGATCAATTTATTTTTTTTTCTTCCTTTTATCTTAATGTGAGAGGTTGCATTTTTGCTTTAGAACAGGAGCATTTGTAAACAAGAATTATTTGGAGAAAACAGAATCATTCCAGGAAAAATGTTATGCTATTATGATTGAAGGAGTGCTGCATTTTCCTAGGCTTCATTTATGGGAGGGTTAAAGAAATCCTTACAGTAACTTGGAATTTTTTTTTTTTCAGACATTCTGTTCACCTTATTTGTTACCCAGAACAGATCAGATCTCAGCTTTTTTGGTCTTCAATTACTGACTGATGCATAGGAATAATCACACTGCAGACAACAGAAATTAACTAACACTAAGGTACTTTTTTTTTTTTTTTTACTTGTTTAGGCTATGCTGTTAATTGAATGATTAATTGATTTTATTGAAGACATGTATTTGTACATAACAGTGAATAATGAGTAAGCTTTACACAAAGCCATTAGCTATCTATTTGCATAATGTGCCTGAGGGGAAAAAAAAAATACCCAAAAAGGAATTCCGCAAAAGGAACAACTTTTCAAACACACTGGAAAACTATCACCAGCAATGCTGTATACAATAGTACCCTGTCACTGCCGATCTTTCAGCAAGCTCATCAACACGTTTGCATATACCAATTCATATTGTTATTTGTCAGAGCCCCCAGTCTCTTACTTTCTTCAGAGTTTAGACCATGTAAACCCATTATTCCTGCCCCTACCAACGGCAGTAAAGTTGCATAAAATAGATTACTAGCATGGGGAGACTCACTTCATGTCTCAAAATATTTTATACAAAGATTATTTTCAGAGTGTATCTGGAAAGCCAATAATTATTGTATAGTTAAAGCTTTGACAGGGAGAGGGAACAGGTGGAGGTGCATTCCTGAACTGAAAAGTTCTGCCAGGAAGGGGGGGGAAGTCCTGAAAAGAGAGTATCACGTGAGTATGACCTGTATATGGCTGGTGCTATAGAACAGAATTTTCTTTTTACTGATTTCTAATGTATGTAAAACCTACGCTGCAAGAAACATGTTCTGAACATCCAAGATGGAGAACCTTCAGAAATATATAATAAAATTGTGTTCACCTGCATTTATCTTTTTGATAATAATGATACTCTTATCTGTATAAATAGTTTTCATATACTTATGCCACTGGTCTACAACACAGAAAATGCTTCTGTAACAAAAATGAAACTTTTTTAGATCATGACATGTGCTAGCAGGGTTCATTTAGGCTGCAGCAGTCTGAAGCTGAGCATGAGGCATGTTCAACACTTGCCATAATAGACCGAGATTCCTCATCAAGGCAGGAAAAATATTGTTTGTGGTTTTTTTAAATGCTAGAAGAGAAAGGCACATATGAATGCTTAAAGTATTAAATATTAAAATTTAAAAAAGGGAAACATTATGTTTTTCTAGAAAGCACCCTTGCTGATTACTTAATTCAGCAAAGACTTAATTCAGCTCTGTATCTGGGTTTTCATGGAAATATTTTACTAGGAGAGGATTTCTTCCTTCTCTCCCTGTCCAATACTATTAAATAAAGTATTTACTGATGCACTGGCAGCAGGTACTGTCCTATCCTCTTAGAATATGTAAGGGACCTTGAAACCCTCTGAGAAGGTTACCGTTCAGCTCCAAGGAAGCAGAGTTGCGTTTTCCATCATGTTTTGTACTGACAGTTTCCTGTCCAGTTTAGTTTAGCTGAGGTGGCTTCCATCCTTTGTAAAGAGATTGCCATGCAAGATGGCTAAAGGCAAACTAAAATGTCAATATTACTCTGAAAAACTACTGCTGTCAAAAAGATTAATTTCTGTGACACAACTGACATGACACAGTAAAATCAAGTATTCTATTTCTACTGGTAGAATCTCATCCTAGTATTTTTTCAATACAAGGTCTGACAGGTTGGTGATCTTGCTTTCTTCAGTACAGTTCTGTACTTACCAATAAGCTCCTTATTACGAACGTCTAATGCCATATTCCTTAAGGCAGTTGCCACAGATGAAACAACTCTATCATTATCCATTCTCAGCAGCTCCACAAGGATTGGTAGTCCTTTTTCTTTTCTTACAGCAGCTCGAATGTATGCTGCGAACTATAAAAAAACTCCAGTTAGTCACAAATCTACTACAACACTCTGACGGAAATAATCTCTTACTAGATTATAATTCTTAAGTATGCTAGGGGATGTTTTCCAAAGACAGGATGACATGTTAAATGTGCATCTTTTCTATCATTATAAAGGGTTGGCTCTGTTTTTTGCTCATTCCTTCTTACAAAGCAATGTTTAAAAAAAGTGGTCTAACAGACAAGATACCTTAATAGATGACAAGTTATTGAAAAGGGAACAGGTTTTTTTGGTATTAGTGTTTGTTTTGGTTTTAATCTCTCCATGACAAACATGTAACATTAATAAAGTGTTCTCATGTGGTGGTTTTGTAACATATTGTATGCAAGGGCCACAAGCAAGAATGTATGGAAATAAATAATACAAAATAATAAAGCAAATACAAACTATTTATGCTGGTCTTATTTTGACAGTACCTTCCTACCAGAACTCACAGCTAGAAGCTGCCAGAAGATTGTTTTGACCTAATACACACTGGAAAAAAGCTTCTTCTGTTCAGCTAAAATAAATGGTACCAATTTCAAGGCCAGTTTCCATATTGGTCTTCCTGTCTACTATCTCTGTCATTACTTTTCGCTGTGGAAGTAACATTACTGCAGCACATAAGCACTAATGATACATACTAGAGAGAAATACTCAGATGCATACTAGAAAATGAGATGTTCCTTCCAAACACATTCCCATATCTTATTGAAAAAAACAGCTAAAATACAACAATAGGAGGCAGAGTAGAAATTCACATACCTTCCAGTTGCCTGCAGAAAGATTCTGGAGAGATCCTGCAGAGCCCTCTAGAGTAGCTGGATTGGAGCTTTCTGCTAGAAGCGTTAGGTACGGCTTTACCACAGACGGGTGCCATAGCATTTCCACCCCTTTAGGAGACTTGGAAAATCCTGGTATAGGGCCAACTCCATCCCACTGAGAAATGAACAGATATTTGTAACTACATGAAACCTCTGTATTTTCATTAAACATATGATAGTTTTTCTTAAAGGTATGTACTCCCCGCCATCATTAGCTAAACTACAGTTCATATATTTGTAATACGAGGAAAACAGCAAACCTGATCCTCCTGTGAAGTTTTTTTTTTCTTCTTCTTTTTTTTCCCCCAGCAACTTGGCTCTGAATCTTTGCTAGGTGATTCTTTTCCTAACAAGTCATCCAATTCATTGATTCCTAGCAGACGTGCCTGAGGTACCTCCAGTTCCAAACGGTAAGAAAGGTTTCTCAACGTACACACACAGTTTTCCACTGTCTGAAACCAAACAGAAAGATGTCACGTAATCGGTTACTTTCTTACATAGTGATAAAACAAACCAAACAAATCAGGTGAAGGTGAAAAGGCATCTGGAGCACAAGCATCAAATTTTAATTCTGAGCCTTTGGCATTGCTTTGTCTGTTTCTCTGGGAAAACTGCAACCTCTCTCCCGATATCCTCAAATATGAAAATACTTCTAATAGTAGAAATTATTATAGTGGCTTAGTTTTTAGTGTTCTGAAAACGAAAAGCACAAAGGCTTATTATTAATTTATGAAGGAATTAATACTTCAGCACTGAATGAAAAGCACAGAACAAGTTACACTGTACTATGCAACAGAATTTGATTGTGCATCACTGGGAGTGGGAGAAAAGATCAGTTGAGCTAAGCACATCACAGTGCTAAATTATACTATACAAGACCCAAAAGATCCTATCAGACATACAGCTTAGCACTAAAAATCAGTTAGAGGAAATGTGCACACACCTTGCTGTCATAATCGGATGTGTTCACACACGTGTGGATCACGTATAGCAGTGAATCAACCAGCCCTTCGCAAGACCTCATCTGCTTCCGGGCTTCTTCACCGGCGGAGCTTAGATTCCTAAGGGGTTGAAATGAAAAAGGAATACTGTATTCACAGACAGACATACGTGCAATCATTTTATTAGGTAGTTTGCAGAAGATTTTTTTTTTCATATTGATAATTGACTTTGAGAAGTTAAAAGCAAACATACCATTTTGGGCAACAACAGACACCCAATTCTTATAAAAATATGATTCAAAACTGCAATTTCAAGATATCATTGACTCACTGACAAAAACGGCCATAGGTAGAACCCCTTTCCCACAGACTTCCATTCCAAGCCTTTTCTGTTGTACAAGTTCAAATCTATGGTTTGTATGCGCTGTAGAACAGATTGCTGAGCTTGTCTGTGTTAGAAACAGCCTTTGTTGCCTCTTTTTTAAACTGCATCCATTCAGTGACCTGTTCTGTGGTGCAGCCTCATGAACATTTGTAATAGTGCTACACAGACAGAAGTACAAGTGTATAAATTACGGTGTAGGGAAAGGAAAAGGCCACACTGTGCTTCAGAATAAGCAGCAAATGATGTAGACAAATATTTGCCTTCAAGGCCACTGTACTGCAAAACCTGAAGCTTGCACTGTGCCTGGATGCACAATGAAAATGGTACTGCTGCTAAAAACCATGTCACCATGCCTGTCCACAGAGGTGCTTTCTCTCTAGACATCATGTTTGCTCTACCACGCTAGCCCAACCTGATGTTCAAAAGCAGTGTAAAACTCGTCATCTTGAAAAACAACCCAATGAACAACAAAGTAGTTTATGGAAATATTCTGAAGTTTAGAAGGGTTACCAGCAAATAAAAAGCAATTCCAGTTCTGTTTAAACACAATGGTCTTACTCTGCTGTTTCATGGAACACAATTTGAAATCTAATTAATTAAAATTATAAACAAACCTCCAAATGAACAAAAATTGCTCATATACTACCCCGTCCCTTCAATTCTCTTTCAGATATTTTAGTTTTGCCTTTTATCATTCTGAATACATTTTTTTTTTCCTTCGTACTGCTGTTTGAGAAATCCACAAAGGGAATAGTCAAACACTTCTTTACCTATATGTATGCATATACAAATGTAATTTTTAAAATGTATACAACAATAAAGAATCACAAAATGCAAATTTTTTTTGCTAAATAATATTCATAAGCCCTACACACAATACAAAAATTGCAGTAATAGGGGAAAAGTGCAGTGATTGTAACTTATAAAAAACCCAAGCAAAATGTAACCGCTAGCCATTATAGTTAGCACCTCTTAGTGACTAACTTCGTACTTTTCATATTTTTAGAAAATGGAAAAAAAACAAATGCAAAAGATGCCTAAATGATAGAACTGCAAGTAATTTACAGAATGCAACAACTCTTCGGTCTTAAAAATTACAGTATAAAATGGACCTGTTGGATAACATGATTACTCTGTAAAACAGAGTCTTCCAGAACAGCAAATTACCTCAGGCATCCTGTAGTATTGCGCAGAACTAGGGAAGTCTGAAATTTAATTTTATGATCATCATCAAAGGAAGAACTGTTCCATCCAGAATGTGGCACTATCACAGTGTTCGTTAGTGTTGACAGAGCATCTCTAATGATTGTCATCTTTACTGCATCGCATGAAGACAAGTTCCAGAGAACCCCTTAAGAAAAGATTTCCATTGCAGTAAAGTCAGAAAAGACTTAGCAAACAAATATAAAGCAACATTACCAACTTAAAAAGACATCATTTTAAATAGGAGAAAGATAATTTACCTATGCAAAACCAAAAGAAATACAATTAGTCTGCAATGTAACTTTAATATTAATTCCAACATTATTGGTCAATAAGTGGTCAGCAAAGCTGCCATTAAAACATTCACTTTACAGACTGAAATAAAATATTTCTAGACTTCAGATTATGATGTATTCAGCAGCCTTCTCTCTATCTGTTTTGCTGCTGCATAAGCTCTTGGACGAAAAAGTTGGAATGCCAGATAATTAGAATAACCCTTACAGATCAGCAGCTAGGTCTCCCACAATACCTAGAAGGAAAACATGCATATCGGTGATTAAATACTCTTTTCTTAAAGAAAAATACTCAGCAGAAACACACACTGACTAACAGGAGACACTCCCTTCTTTCTTTCCTGAGGTATAGCTCATTCTGCTACCCGATAGGAGAGGAGAAGTCCCCACTGCACTCCAGGAGTCTAGAGGAATATTCCCTACAAGCACACAAACTCATCTCATTTGCAAAACACCTTTCCATCTTTCTGAAACCACACATGCCTTGGAGCTCGCTATATCTCTCTGATGCTAATATCTTTCTTGGATGTCTAAAGATCAGTCCCATACCGACTACCTGTAATAGAAAGAAAAATCTGTCTTTTTTGGTAGTATGCCAGGCAACATGCCAAATCAGCGCAAGCTGCTATAAACATGCCATAGCAGACACTTCTGTTCCTAAAGCGGTCACTAATGGCTTTGCCAGATTAATCCAGCACAAATCTTCATATAAAACAAAAAATGAAAGTCATTTAGCCATTTACTATTAACTAGAGTTTTACTGACATGTCACCTATATGGACATTTGCAGGTGTCCATGCACAGTCACTGCAGCTGGAATGGAGTGCGGTACCAGTGACACTGCTTCCCGAGCATGTCTGGCAGGAATGGCACCCTACACGGCTGGTGGGTTCCCCTCTCAGAGGAGAACTCCAGTGTAGAAGGAAAGGTGTGAATGTTTGCATGAACAGAAAGAGTATTCCCGAAGAAAGCAGCTGCTGGTAACCTCCTTCCAGTAACTGTTCATATGGTCATTACAGCTATGGGCGACCACCAGCAACTGCACTCCTGACTTACAGAGGTTACGTGGAGGAGGTCACTACTGGAACTGTCACTGCTCTGTTAAGAGGAATGTGTCATGCTTTGTGCTTTAGAAAACGGTAGAGCCTGCAGTGGAAGGGCAGCTAAATCTCAAAAATAAAAATGCCCCTTACAGATGCCATCGAAACTGCATGCCCTCTGTGAGTGTGTAACCTGATCCCTAGTGGTATTTGCATTTGTTGCCTCATTAGTTCTACCGACCTCACCTCAGTTGGCAGACTGAGGTGAGAAGGCATATTTATCAGACGAGGCAAGGCCTTTTTCTGAACTCTTCATCCTATTCAAAAAAAGCCATGAACATCTAACCTCCAAAGGGTGAGTCTTCAACAAGCCTGTAAGAAAGAGGTTTGGGAGCATGAAGAAACAGATCATTATCCTGATTTATATGAAATTTGGAGATTAAAGTTATAAACTGCTTCTTAAAAAGGAACATGGAAAAGACGCAGCAATATTCTTAGAGACTGTTTACACATTGGAAATCTCTACAACTTTACAGGCAGAAATTAACAGCTAAAAGAAAGGTCATAAGAATAGAAGAGCAAAAATTAAGCCAGAAGAAACCAAATCTATGGATGTCATAGCTGAAAGATCATCAATGTTTTGCAAACATTAGGTCTTGTGAAAAAACTTCTGAAAAAATGACAAAGAAGGTAGATTGGCAGATGGGTGGTAGCCATTGAAGAGTTTTCAGTAAAGGTCCCAAGTGTGTGACGTGGCATGACTGTAGATCAGGCAGAACCTGGAAAGCCAGTATCCAAAAAGGAGGACTGCAAGACGAACAATGGAGAGGGGATATAGTTTTGGGTTGCATTTTCTTTTTCCAGTGATAAACACAGGAAGAATGGCCTGCACTGATATTACTGCTTTCTTGCAATGTATGCCTGGGATATTAGATACTTAAGTGCAGAGCTGAACATGTAAGAGCTAATGTAAAAATCCTACAGGAGCTTTCTTCCTGGAAACTATACTTTCTTGCTATAGTAAGAAGCCTAGAGTATTTTACATTGACCTATTAGCCAAATGAAACTGCTATCAATCTTTTATCCTCAGGCAGAATTCCATAGTTCTCTACCCTGCAGAGTCTTCTTACATGACATTCAGATACAAAAGTATGAGATCTGACATAAATTATCAGCAGAACTGTATATGCAAGTAATATGCTAAATATGGCATTTAATCATCTTTTTCATCACGAAACACAGCTTAAAGTTCATCTAAATTCTCACCAGGTACTCATCTTACTCTAAGTATTTTCCTGACATACAGTATTTTACTAATTGTAAAGTAGTATAGCTATGTACACTCAGCAAAAAACATTAAACGGCATTTCCACAATAGCGCAATAAAATGGCTACTATAAACCATACGGTCTTCAGTTTGACTAGATCTTGAACATCTAGTTTACTCAGAAATAAGTTATGGGAGTACAAGACAATAAATGTTACAAGAGTTAATAAAATCAGAAGTTTATAAGACATCAGAAGTTTTTAATACAGACACACAAAAATAAGAAATCCAGAGACTGCCCTACGCTTGTCCTGTTATAGAGTTGGCTAAATGGTATAATAAAAGACACTTGGAAATAGTCCACCGAAACAGCATCTGCAAAAACAGTCATGTAAGACAGTTTTCTGAATACGATTGAACTATATACAAAACATCTCCTAGCTATCTTATGATGATCAACAGCAATGGATCATGCATACGCTGGAGAGATCTCACAGGACCATGCGACAGGCAGATGTAAGAATTCAGCAGAATAGCAGTTTGGGGAGTCTCAGCTGATGCAGCTGAAGACACCGCTGCAAGGACTCTTGCAATAGAGACTCCTGTCACCATCTGGCAGTCATAAACCGTTGTGTTCAAGCAATCTGCTTCGCTAGGTGTTACCATATGCCAAGACCCCTAAAAGTTTGTGGTTTGTTTTTGTTTTTAAAAAAAAAAACCAACCCAAAACAACGCACTGTCCGTGGGTGTCCATACAGGAAGCAAACATTGCACTGTGCCTGTGCTGTCTGCTTCTTGTTCCTCTTAGCTATGTCATGGACACTGCATGAGCAGCAGAGCCTGCTGTGACTCTCGCTCCTTCCCCTGCCTGCTACGTCTTGCCATCAACAACCTCTTCCCACCTGATCCAGTCTTCTGAAAAAGGACCAAGAACAAATAAACCAAACCTACTGTCTGTCTCAGCAGAAACTTTTTAAGATTTCAAAAAATACATGCCCAGCTGCTGCCTTTTTTCTTATTCTTCATGCTACCTGTTTATTACTCATCTTGGTGTTCAGCTATCCTCTTCCCGCAGTTCCTGATCCTCACCAAATGGCGACAGAAATATGACAGCCAATCTTAGAGGTGCACTTTTCCCCTTCTCAACTCCAGGCTCTTAAATCTAATTTTTTTCCAGCCTGCCACAAGATGGTAAACCTCCAACTCTTACCTGTTAAGAGTTGTTTCTCCTGCTCTCCTCCCCTTTCTGTGCACTCAACAGCTAATCTACAGGATTAAGTGAGTCTTCTCCAATGCAAGAAGCACTTGCTTTTACCAGTAAGCTTACCTCCTTACAGAACTGAATGGGTTTCTGGCACCTCTGAAGGACAGAATGTTTGAACATCCCTGTCACTAGTCATGAAGTAGCAGATAGGAATAGGTACGTACAGACAGAGCTCTGCTACAACAGAACACAGACCCTCTGACCACACCACCCTTATTCTGCTGGAACCCTACCTCGCCCACTCAGTGGTATTTTTAGACTTCCTGTGTGACAGAACACCTGCTTAATTTTCTTGCTTATAACTGTACTTCTTATTTGTACCTACTGTCTGGTTACTTTTCAAATCGCCTGCTATAAATTTCCTTCCAATAGTTTGGCATAGAACAAAATAATAAATTAATTTGTAAACAGCAAAAAGCAGACTGTCTCATTCATGGTCTGATAGTCCTAAGGAACTACAGAGGAAAAATGTACAACAACAGATACTTCACTGTTAAAGTGTTCAGAGATTATTGATACTTTTGATACCATCACAGACCCCTTTTAGAGCCACATTGAAAATATTATTTAAAGTAGTTAAAGTATTTAAATTGACAGTATTTAAATTGAAAGTATTGCTCCTGTACAGGAAGACTTCCAGTAACAAAAGGGAATTGATTACAAACTGGGAAATAAAAAAAATAATTTTTAAAAACCAGTGCTCTTCAAAGTTGTTGTGTAGGCTTTTTTTCATAAAAGCTTTGAGTGATTCTCAAAAATTATTTATGGCTTCATCAAACTTTGTACTGCATTACATTTACAGACTCAAGATGAGCTGAAATTTACTTATTCTTCAGGTTTAACAGTTTGATTACATAAACCAAGCTATTTCAAATACATATCCAATTTCATACCATAAATCTCTTCTGTGACTGTATGCTCTCACTAAAGAAAAGTACTTCATGGGTAACTAACAGTGAGAAATCTAAATGCTTCACTGGCCTATAGCTTTAAGTTTTTGAAACCATTATTTCATGCAATTTGTGATGCAAAACTAGAAATCAGATCTCACCTAAACCTCCTCCCCGCCCCCCAAACATTTGTTGTTAAAGCAAGTTATGCAAGAGAAAAATTCTATTTTGATTTTCAGACTACTATTAGTTACCCAACGCATACAGGAAAATAGCATGCTCGATTCTACATGACCTAACTTTGAGAATAGTACTACATGGTTATTCAGAGGTAAATCTCTCAGCCTTGCAAAGTATGACTACCTCTAAATATTTACTGGCTAACCTATAGCTTGTGAAAAAGCCGGGGCAGCTGGGGGCTGTCTGAAATGCCAAGGCAACAAAAGATGGTATACTCCACACCCCGGCATTGCTGGACCCGTGCAGTTAGCCGCAGCAGCACCCGCTAGACCCGTAAGGGATGTGCCATACACAACCTTACCTTGCCTTTGGAGGAACACTGTAACTCGGATGCTTGCCAAGAAATTGGAAGAGAATAGCCAGCAGCATCTTTTTGTCACACGTGGGCACAATGGCACAGACTGAAAAGACCAGCTAGAGGACCTCCCTAAACTCGAGCCCTCCAGGAAGCCTGTTAAACTTTCGCAAATATTAACTTGTCTACGAGGGTTAGCCTGGGAGTGTTTGAAGAGCAAATCACTAGAGTTCCACTGAACAACTATGTCAAAACTTGCCCAGAAGCTGGACTCTCAAGGAGGTAGTTTGATTAAATGATTAATGATTTATTACCCGTGTTCATTATGTGAAGGCAAAAGCCCTCACCAGGACACTCTGTTTCTTAATTTGGGAGAAGTCTTCAGCTATTTATTTGACAAAGTAGAACTGTGTATTACACCTCCCTTCAGTCTTCATGTTAAAAGTGAGAATACAATCTGATTATTTGTAGAGTGCTTATTTTAAGATAATTGAGACCAAATTTAGTGGTTATTAAAAACAAACCATGAAGGCAAAGGCAGTTATAATTTGGGAAGTTTCCATTCAAAGATAAGGAAAATGGTGGTAGGAGCTGGTAGAATGCTATATTAAGGTAAGGTCTACGAGACTTCTGGGATTACGGTATAATTTTGTATGTCATTTAAATAATGACTCTGCTCCTACCAGCGGGTGGGGGGTGGGGGCGAAGATGACCTCCAGCAGTCCCTTCCAACCTCACCTGCTCTGTGATTCTATGGAAACAGAAGCCCCAAGTCCTGCCTAAAAGGGGTCTCAAAGGACAAACACTTAAACCAGTCAAAAATATTGAATTATACAGCCTCCTAAAGCAGATCAGAGGGATTGTTCTTTGACCCCATCTGTCATCTTCCTTGGCATAACAATAATGGCTGACAGCAGATCTAGCCTTTGGTACTTACAGAGCTTTGAGTTGTTTTGGACCTCAGATAAATAAGTAGAAGACGCAACAAGGGACAGGAACAGCTAGTGGTAGCTGGTAAAAGTACGTGGAAGTAACAATAACCTTGTTATTGCCTCCCATTTACGAAACATAACCCTCCAGACACAATACCATGAATGAAGTTGAGGACTACTGATACAAGGACAAGGTATTTGAGGTTTGCCTTATGGATGCAGAACTGAGTTCTGTTTCAACACCATCAACTTCACAACAGATCTCATGTTTGAAGTTAATGGGTGCAGACAGGGTGAGGAAAGCCAAGGTACTCTGTTCTCTAAAAATGATGGCAACTAGAAATAGTACAGGTAGGTGTTTTGAGGGTATTTTCCACATAGATTTGGGACATACATTAACACTTGCAAATGGAGGGAAGAAAAAAAAAAAAAAAAAAAGGCCTTGCCCATAAACTTCTGGTTTTCTAGACTGAAACCCCTACTAAGAAAATAAAGAGAGAAGAAATCTTAAATAATTTAGATCCCATCCTTGAACCTGACAAGCTTTGGTTAAAGCCAAATGATCTTGACTATCTAACATGAATGCTAGTCCAGCAAAAAAAAAGAAAATAGGATCATCTGGAAGACTTTTCTAAGGAACTGACTATAGAAATAAGTGCTTAAAAGAAGCAGAGATGAACCAAACTGAAGAAACACATATACATAACAGTGCAGTAGATAAGAGTTTGGTTTAACAGTTTTCTCCTGAAAATTTGAAAGAATCAGCTTTTTGTTCTAAAGGTCCTGGGTCTCTGCTCTAAGATGCTGGTCAAACTGTTCCAGGACACCTTTAATAATAGAAATTGATGATGTTCCATCCTCATGTAGAAGATGCTTTAAAAGCACTTGCAATTTCTACAGACTGTAACAGAGCAGAAACAGACAGACAAATCTAAACCACTAAGTTTCAGTGATTGAGGTTTTGGGGGGTCATTGTTTTTTTTTCCTAAGGATTCAAAACATATTTAGAGAATAAGAGAGAAAGAGATTCCTCCCAAGAAGGAAATTACTATTAAAAGGAAAAAAGACAAGACACTGGAGTAATACAGTTCCTCTTTTCAGTCCTCATGGTTTTGTATCACTCAGAACATATCTGGAGGTTCAAAGCTCTGTGATGAGGGAATGTCTGCCAGTTAGGTTGAGATCAAACTCTGCATGCCAGCTACGATACTCCCTGTAACACCAGTGGACACTAACCAGCTTATCTAGCTGTATAGAGAGAAGACAAGTTGGATGAACTTCTGTGAGGATGACATACGCTTGACTTAACTCACACTATGTACCAAAAAATTATGTAGAAACAAAAAAAGACCTCAACACTTAGGCAGCAAGGATCAAATTTTGTCCTGGAAATGTGATCCAGACAAGGTGATATGCAGTAGAATGAAACAAACAAACAAAAAATCCAGAACTGGAACATCTAGTGAAAACAGGTAGTTTGGAATTTATAAAGACAAAACTTAATGTTATTGCATTTAATGATTGCAATTGTTTTTAATCAAATCCTACTGCATGTAGATAGGTCATAGAAATACTGGAAAATCAATTGAATTTTCATAATTTTCAATGGGGTGCTTTCAACTGCGGAGAAATTACTGATGAAGAACCGTTTTTTCAACACACTAAATAGTAACAGTCTGTTTCTATATGCTGCTTGCTGCATGCACATGATGGTTTGGGGTGGAATGGAAGCAAGCAAAGTATGTGTAGGCAGATGGATCTGTGATTATGCACAAGCCTACTACACTGGCCTCAAGAGTATTACTGGAACCCATGACCTGACAACAGCTGTGAAACAGTGCTCACGTGGTGCTGTAATAAATGGAAGACAGGGCTAATTTAGATCTGCAAGGGTCAAGATTTGGCCTATAATCAATTGTAGTAATAGAAGGATAAAGAACAGCTCTGTGTTCTTATAGCACATATCTACTGCAATCTGAGCTTGGAAAGGTCGTATTCCGAAAGCCATTGTTCTTTGTAAATCTTGGCAATCCGTTAATTTCTATTCCAGCATAAATCAAATCAACACTAGCATTTGCTTGTCTACTATGTTGACATAAAGAACTCTGTGTATATGAAGTATATCTTCTGTTACTGTTGAAACACATTGGTGTCAAACAGCTCTCAAGAAAAATATATGGACATTTTCTTTTGATACCTTTAGCATTACTTCTGCTAGTATTATTCTAAAAACAGTATCTTTAGGCAAACAATTGAAAAGAATCATTACTTCAGACAATTTGACATCATCTCAATTGCAATTATAAATCCTTAAATAAAAGGTTATGTGATTACCTAGTACAAATTCATTAAATCTCTTAAATGTTCAATATATGCTTTTCATTAATGAGTTTACGCCATCTCAGATATGCAATTAATAATGCTACTCTGACAACAGGCATCAAAGATGACTGAAATTGAGACCCGAAATATCCTCTCAAAAAACCCCAAAATACAGCAATCCAGGTTTATCAGGTTGTAAGGAAACAAATACAAGTTTCTATCTAAACTTTCCAAATACAATAATGAAAGCACTAGAACTAGCATAAATACGGAAAAAATAGTGCCAGGATTTTTAACACCACCCACCACTTCCAAAAAGAAGTTCTCTATAAAATTGCTGGAAATTACTCAGGAGTAACATACTCAAGCATTCAAACTGATGGCCTTCTATATAATTAAAATAAATTACATTTAAATAATCACTCTCAGATTAATAAATGCACTAAGCTTCATCTCCTATACTAAGGTATGGAAAACAACTAGCATTATAAGAGCACAAGCATAGTGCTCTTTCATTTACAAATGGCAGCATCAGCTGAAAACTAACAGCAAAGTACATAATATACAGTAGAAATGAACAGTGAAGATGATCATAATTGATCTTACTGAAACACAAAAGTATGAAACTAATGTATATAAAACGTCACCGGCGTTTTTCTACCATTATGTGGTAAGGCGTATGGAATGCAGAGAATAGTGCAGTACCAGTACATCACATTTATATTAATTAATAAAACATGTACAAGTTAATAGCTTGTTAACTAGAATTTCTCAGATTTACAACAGTTTTGTTGTTGCAGACTGTAAGCACCTCATGAAATACAAGGTTTTATTTTTATTGATTTCTAAAGGTCAATGCCTATCACAGTAATGCTGCTTGAAGTCTTTGGGCCCTGGTGGAAGAACACCAGTAGATTCTGCTTTACAGCAACATAGAAAAACATCAAACCTAACTGCATCAAATGCCAGCTACTTCATTTACAAATCATCACTTTCCTTCATAATAAAGAATCTTCTATCCACTTCTGGACTGAACTTGGACAAGATTGGTTAGTTTCTGTAACAGCAAAAATTAAGCAGGTAAGATAAATAATTCTGTTTAGATCTTCAGCCACTTTACTAACAGTTGCTGGAGTTACTAGAAGAGCTGTAATGTGTAAGCAGAACTTTGGCTTCATCTTTCTCACTGTTCATCAAAAGTAAGCCACAACTGAGTGAGATTGTTGACCCTTAGCAACTCTTCATGGATGACAGGCTAGCAATGTTCCTTAACTGAGAGAAGTTGTTTTATGGGAAATATCTCCTAACATCTCCTTGTCTCTAACTTGTTCTCCTCTGCGAAAAATATTAAAACAATTGTGTATCAACTGTTCTGATGTACAAAATTTTTTATATTGATTCATAATCCTTCTGGACTTGGATCTATGGTGATATTTTCAGGTGACAAATCTGTTTTTTCCAATAGATTGCAATGAAAGCGTGAGGACAATTAAAAACCACCTTGTCTCCAATTCAGTAGCTTTTAGCGTTATAAAGGTTTTGTTTTATTGGTTTGCTTCTACTGGTTACAGGTTAGTGTTGAATTGGTTACGTTACTGATGTAACTTAAGCAACTGTAATAGGATTGTAAAATAATTGCTCTGTCTGGAAAATCCCTTACGTGGTAACTCTTGAAAGCTTTATTTTGTTACCTAATTTGGAGAATACATGAAATTTATATGGTAAGCCACCAACCCTTAAATGGGTTTAAAAAAGGGGGGGGGGGGGGGGGCAAGAAGAAGAAAAATCTGCACATGAAATTTCTGGATGGGAAAGAGGAAAAGTATGATTTGCTCATTCCTTGGTGAATGGCTTTGTACTCTGTGGTGTTGTGGGGCCCCACTATTCATGGAACCCTGGCATTACCAGTGGCAAAGAACTTAGTTTCTCCTCTGTATCCAGCTGCATGTTTTCATGCTTTACTTTGGTTTTGAATCATGGCATTTTAATCCAGATTTTAAGACCCTAGACAAGTTTACTGCAACGAATTCCACTGCCACTGCTCACATCAGGTAGTGTTAACCAAACAGGTAGCAGGTTTATTAACAGTTCTTCAGCAGCTGCACCAGCTTGGAGGTCCACTGCTAAACACGGACAATCATACACTACCTCTGCAGGTTTTGCACAAGTGCTTTTTGGACTGTATACAGAATAGAACTGTGGTAAATATTATAGTAACAGGAAAGTTGTGAAAGGAAACTATGCCCATTTCACAGAGTGCTTAGTTTGCAAAGTTGTGTGGGACTTTCAGCTATTTCTGTACCTTCTCAAAAGTTACCTTGGGTTGTCTGGAACTGCAGAACCTTGGGTCCCTTTTCCAGAAATACACAAGCAACGATGCACAGTGTGAACCGCTGCAAGAATGCAATCTCTCACAAAGCTGATGCTGTGTACACAAAAGATCGTGCTGCTGGACAGAGATCAACTGAACTGGCTGAGGTAGTACTAATTTGAAGAAACTATGAAGAACTGCCAGGACCAACAACAACCTCTTTCCCCTTAAGGACAGAGCTTTACCATACAGCTAAGTTAGTGGTTAATTGTTGCTGGAATTTGTGCTCATTTTTCCTTCCTTCCAGCTATAAAATTGTACCGCTCCCCCAGGTTCAGCACTGTCACTTGCTTGACCTTTCAGGGAGGAAACTTGACAGAAAACCAACCATTCAAAAGAGTGGATCAGAGCTCTTTCACTGGGGAGGGCATGGTTTGTGGCTCATCTCTGCTGCTGAAGATAGGATGAAAAGCTAGAAACTATTCTATTAAGGTAGGAATCTGACTCGCTTTCTGTGGAAAACTTGCAGTAGTGGAGTACATCATGGTTTCTTACATTTTAACATATTAAAGGGCTGTTTCTGAGGGTCTCTTGAAAGTAGACTCAATTGTTAGAAACTGCACCTGGGTTCAAGAACATGCATATTTTGATTTCTACCTCGTATAGAGTTTTCTCCTGTATGAGCCTTCCAAGACATGAGATCCTGAAATTCACAGAATGATTCCGGGCTATGCTGACTGCAATGTGAGAACATAACCAGGCAGCACAAACCAGTGCACATCCTTCATGTCACTTGCTATGGAATGGAGCTCTGGTACACTGTCGGGAAGGAGGCCCCAACAACACTTCTGCTGCCTAGTGCTGAAGCTGTGCTACAATGTGAAAAACTGTAGCTTCCAGAAAGAGCTGGTGCTGAAATCTAATTAAATGTGTTGCAATTACAAAAACAACCAAACAAAAAAAAAACCAAAAACCCCAAACCAAAAACCCATAGTTTCCCTTCTAAAGGCTCTTTGACTGCAGAGCACAGGACAGCAAGGCTGCCATAGGTCAGCAGTGGTGGAAACTGCACGCAGCTAGAGCAAGCTTGTGAAGAGTTATCCTCTTCCAATGCATTCCAAAGTCCAACTTCTAAAGACTTCTTTTTTTAAAAAAGTATTACTTCATTTTCATATAATTTATTTTCTGAATAATCTATAGCCAGTAAAAAAGATGACTTGCTTCCCTCTTAAAGCATTCTCGTGGTTTTGCGATTACGCTTTCTGTATTTTTTAATGTAACTTTCTATTCAGTTTCCACTTCTTTATCTCTCTGCATTTCAATCTTGTCATTTCAGTTATTGTTAATTAAATGTAGACCCCAGTATTCCTACTGTTTTCTAACTCCTCTAAAACATGTTTGTGCAATTAAACCCTCCCCCAGTATGGTAGCTTTTCAAACTTATAGTTAATCTTTAGGGCATGTTCCCAAATAACTTCTGAGGTCAAAAAAACCTGCTTTTGACTAAATAATTCCTCACACATTTTATATAAATGGATTCATGTGAGAAATATCTATACAGATGGCAAGAAGGTTGTTATTCTAATTTCACTTCTCTGGGATAATAAACTTTTCATCTAACTGCACAATAAAGTAAACTGGATGAAATTTCATTTGCAATATCACCTGATACACCTGTTATCTTTCAAAGGCAATTGATACTGCTAATAATGAAAGTATAATTCATTTAGTAAGGAAGAAAGACCATCCTCAGCAAAAAGAAAAGCATTGTACTTCATTAAGAAATGTCACACTGGAAAATCCATTTTGTATGAAAAATTATGAATAAACTACAGCAGTAATGAACAGTGCTAATTTTAAACTAGAAATGAGACATATACTGTTTCTAGGGGTGTAGATTGATACCAATTTCTCTGTATTTACATTATCTTAATCTGGGAACATAGTAAACTGGATATGGTTTGCTAGTTTGAGTTCTGACATAGGTAGAGTTTTTTAATTATTAAACAAATAATCATTGGATCTTTTCCACTTCTTTTCTTTAAATTGCTCTTTATGGAAGGCATTTAAAAATCCCTAAGCTCTGGAAGTCTGCTGTGGATTCTTCTCAAGCATTCAGCATTGATCTAACTGTAACAGAAGTCAATGCCACTGACTTAACCAGAAGTTAAATAGGTCAATACTTTCCATTTTGTTGTAGCTGGTTAAAAAAACTAAAAATACATATGTTAAAAAGTAAGAGTCAATTTTTCTGAAGTAGTCATCTTTAATTATAATTCAAATTAAATACCATATTTATTTGAAAAATCTTTTTATTTACAAATGATGTGCTATATCTTTTTTGAAAGATAACAGCGTAGGGTTCGGGTTTTTTGTTTTTTTGTTTGTTTTTAAATAGTGACTAAATACCTTCTATAATTAAGAATTCGACTTTGGCTTTGTCTGCGGAACCATCCTTAACATCTTAAAAGCACAAGTAATTCAAATGCATAAAAAGTGAATTTTGTAGAGTGAACAAGGCAGCGAATGTGTAATTCTAGTTTTAAGTATTCCATTTACATATGTTCTTAAGAAAAAAACTGTATCCTTCCAGAGAGAACACGAAAGCTGCCAGTTATCTTAATGCTTGCTTATGTGGAAAAATACTTAAGGAAGATAGCCTGCATATGAACTTAAACTTAAATGCTTTGGATACATTCTGTACAGAGTCCTTTCTCTACTTAATAGCTTTTCTAAACAAGGAAATAACTTGGAAAGACTCCCAGTATGACATCTCTGTTACTTCGAACCTGAGCACTGCTGTGGAGCTTTGCTTAGTAGGTAAGTAGTTAAGCTTCGTAGCTTAACAAAATCAAACGAGGGAGCTACTGAAATTTGAAAGAGGAACTGTTTAAAGAAAGTGAAAACTCTGCTTTTTTCTATCCTTTCATATTTTTCAGTCCCCTAAAACCTTCATAGACAAATCACCCCCATCTTAAGAAAAAGAGATAACAAATATATGCAGTAGCCAACAAATCCACCTTGTTTTGATGGAAATTGAGTTCTTTCATGTGTTAGAACTGCAAATAATTTATTATTTCTGCACTTTCTGTCTGCACCAAGTGCCAAGTAGGTTCATAGGTTATAACTAAAATCTGCTACCTCATACTCAAGGGACTAGGAGTGCGTACACAGTCACTTGCCACGACTCTACTAGCAGGTTGGGCACTGAGATGCTTCTATAATTTGCATTCTTGCAATTTTCTGTCTGTACTTTAACACACAAAGTCTGGGACCATCTTATGAATTCTGCAAAGTCCTATTTAAAACTGTTGTCAGCAGATGATAAAAAAAAGCCTGTAATAAAATAAATGTTAGGAGTCAATAAAGAAATACCTATCCAAGACCTAGCTGTGTATGTAGGACAACCATACCAGGGGAAAATTTACCCTCAGTGGAGCTTTTTTGCGCAACTACCTCAAGATTCACTTCTCCCAGTGAATCCATACTTCTATGCTAATACTTTTAACTGTCAGTAATCAAAATAAGTGATTTTGTGTTCACAAAAAATACCAATGTACAAATAAAAATCCAGCCGATATACTCAATTCCAGTCAATTACCAGTTATTCCAGTCTTGTCCACTTCAGAAAAATAATCTGAATTATAGTTCTCTGCTTGTTTCTCTTAAAAACTTACCTGTTACAAGCTCTTTTATTTCGGCATCAACAGATTTTCTCAACAATCGTAAAAGGGCAGGTATCCCACCAACATTCTTCATTGCTATTTTGTTTTCATCAGTAGACTTTCCATAAACAAGGTTTCTCAGTGCACCGCAAGCATTCTTCTGAACTTCCAGGACTCTGTGATCCAAGAGATCAACCAGGTGCTTGATTCCTCCTAGCCTACATACCTAGAAATGGAATGTTGGGAACATCAGCACCCACTGATTTCATCCATTTCACTGTACAGATTTAAAAGGCCTTTATTTTTATAAAAACAGTAAATTCCATTATACTTCAAGAAGAACTATTGTTGGTAAATCTTAATAAGTTGATTGTTACACTGTACTGAAAATTCATGTGAATGACTCACATCCTTGTTGACAAGGCTGATGGACATTTTCAGTCATTTGCTGTGTTCAGAGAATTGTTACTGCTAAAGTTTTGTTTCCCAGTATTGCAGTTTTTGAAGTAATTTCCTATACCTCAGAGTATCTTTCTAGGGAATATTAGAAATAAGAAGTTGCAAAGATTTAAATGCCAACTTTTACAGTTTGCTACACACACACACACACAAATCAGTTAATATTAGTATATATCCAGTCTTATTGGCATATCTGAAGTTCTTTTTAAAAGGAAGATCCACTCTGCAGAAATTTCATAAAACAAAAAGAAATTTTATATTGTTTGCTTTAAACAGGTTAGTTGCATTTATTCTTTATTATACAGTTTTAAAAAATTTTAACATAGTGTTTTGAGATCTCATTTCCATGCAGTGCTTTTCTTTGTTCAAAATAACATAAAGAAATGACAAAAGATTAAAGTATTTTAGAACCTGTAATATTTACTAAATAAAAAAATATTTTAAAGAGATAACTAAGTAGTATTACTTACAAGATTAATTTTAAATTAAAAATCACCACCAAAAGGATACCAAAATATTTGCTATGAACTGTTTTAAAAAAATATGAGTCTTTTTGCAATATAAGATTTATCTATTACAACCTGGTATTATTTTAGCACAGCACAATAACTTTTGTGCCATACTGCCTACTGAAGCTGGCATAGGATCTCTTTAAAAATCCCATGCCTACAGTGGCTGAACTGCTGCTGCTCTAAGAAGGAGATCCCATGGTGAAAAGAAGAGACGCACCACCATTCCTGAATACTTTGCTTATACAGGATGTGGTTCTGGGCCAAACAGTCAGAAGAGATGTAAAACATAACAGTCCTAAGGATTCTCTAGTTCAGCATTAAAAGCACTTTTAGGGGCCCCTTTTCTATTCTAACCTGTATAATAATTAGTTTGGCAAGCCACAGGGCTATCTGAAATACATTAATGCGTACAAAGTTTCATGGATTTTTGCTTTAAAAGTTCAGTGTCTTTTATTGGCCATAAGACAAGGAGAATAAAATTATTCTCAATGAAAACATAACTGAGATTTAGCCAAACCATTCTAAGTTGATACTTTGAAAACCAGAATCTTCTCTCTATTACATTCTTAAAAATTGCATTGGGTATCAAAACAGTTAATATCTTTATCTACACCTTAAAACAGCCAAATTGAAAAGGCATGGAAAAAAACAATTGAAATGCAAGGGCTATGACCAGCACTGTATGTGATTTTTACCTGTGAAATCACCTCTTAAGTAGAATAAAAGAAATAAAATGAAAGACTGGTGACTTGGAATTTTTTAGACATCTGTTTAAAATGTGTATTTTTCAAAAGGAAACCTATATTTACACACCTAGCTATAATTACCATGGAAGTTATTAATCCAGGGGATATATAGTTTGGCGTTGATCAATGAGGCAAGCCACTGCTATGCCAAAAGCCACCAGGAGTCTGTATCTAAAAGCATTCAGGGGACTTTAAGCTTAATGTTATTCACCTGCCAAGATTTCTGTAGCTAGAAGAGGAATATTACCTCACAGATTATTTATTTGATACAGACTACACTGAAAGCAAGATGCTATTGAAAAAAAAAGATTTAAAGAGTTGGTTTTTTTCAAAGCAAATAATTCTCATTTCTCCCACTAAATAATGAAGCAACAAATAAGTATTCATACTTTTCAGTTAAATCTCCCTCTTGTATGTCAATACAGCACATCAAAAACTACATCTAAACTACACATCCGTAATACAGATACAAGTTATGAACAACAAAATAGCTTTATCCTTTTTTCAATCTGTACTCAAAACTTGATGAGATACAGTTTTTGTGTATATAATTCAAAATAAAACTGGACTAGAAATCCATTCTTAAGACTTGTATTTTGCTGAGTCATTAACTATTTTAAAACATAGCAGCTGTTGCTAGTTTGAACAGGCATTTCAATTTCTAAATTAAAAAAGATGAGAATTCTTGTAAAATGTTACATTCATGAACTAATAAATCAGTATTGTATGTATTTACAGATAGATATTTATTACATGGAAGGTTAATTCATTCATTCTGTGTAGTTTCATAGCTAAATGGTACAGATTCCCCCCCCTCCGCCCCCCAAAAGGAGCAGTTTCTTATGCTTACCTTCAGGTTTTAGCAATGCAAGCATTCAAGTTCATTTTGCTAGGCTTTTAATATCCTTAATAGTCAAGCAAATGAATCTGGTCTTTACCACAGCAATAAAATAATAAATTTAAATAATGAATGAAAATACAAAAGCAGTCCTCAAATAAGGCTTTACTGAATTTGGCACTAAAATAATTATGATCCTTTCCTATTCCAAACAGTTTCTTGTGCTGGCTTCTGCTTTGAAGGGAACATGAATTGCAGCTTTCCTATTGCCACAGATACCATCATGTTTTCAAAACATGCCGATCCCTACCCACTATCTCAACTCAAGGGATGGGTCTTCTTAAGAGACTGAAAGTCTCATCAGGAAACACTGACGTAAGACTTGCTTTCCCAGAAGCACAGGAATATTCTTTTCTCCTGGAAGCCAGACAATTTCCTTCTTTCTGTCATAGTATTCTGAACAGCTGATTATTGCCTTTCAAAAGAAATAACTGCCAGTACCTAAACCTTCTCAGTTTGAAAAGGAGAAATTTTCTGTTCCAAAATTCCACACAACAAGTGGAAGGCAGGCTACATTTACAGTTGTCTCTCTTGACTACTGTAACTCATCTTGTCTTCTAAATCAAAAAGACGACCTTTTTCTTTGGATAAGGTTTTATGAGCTTGATTATATTGTATAATATCTCTATAATCCTTTACACCTGAACTGATTTTAAAACATATCAAATATTTCTAATGCTAAATAGGGTAAACAATTAAGACACCACTTCATACATCTAGTACAAGTTAGCACCACATTCAAATTCTGCTTAAACTTTGACATATTTCTTTTAGTTTTGTGTACTTTTGAAAAAAATAAAGGAGACATTCTATAATTTCTAAAACAAATTCTGTAATAATGAAAATGGAAACAATGAAGAAACACAAGATCTCCTATAAATGAACATGTGCAGAAAAATTACATCCCAAGAATTCCTAAATAAGCTGTCATATCCCTTCTAAACAGCAAGACTAACTTACAAATCTATCTCCATCTGATTATCACTGCGATCTTTATCAGAACATCAAAACCACCACCATCTTTTCATCTGCCTTCCAGCAACTGTACATTATGTTGGGCTATCTTCTTATAAAAGTTGCACCAACATTTTATTAACATAAATAATATTTATACTGAAAATAACAGATGATAACACACATACATCATACAAACAAAAAAGCAAGTTCCTTCAGATTAATAGCTCGTAGCTACTCTGCTTTTTGCAGCTCTTCAAACGCAAACAGTTTCCAGAAATTTAAACAATAACCTGAATTTTCACTCAAGTGTATCCTTCCTCCACATTATATTGACATAAATAATATCCTCTATATATTTCTAGGGTTGGATTTCTTTCCCTTGCTTGACAGCTCACTCATTCCCTATGATGTCTTAAAACATCTTGATCAAAACCAGGGGAAAGCCTTTCAGAATTCTTGGGTTTTTAGTCTCCAGTCATCAACAGGTTACACAAAAACAGGCACTGGTAAACATACTGTACAGTTCTGCTAGATTACACAACTTGATGTAAAATATTTTCATATAATTTCCATGCAGCCTCTTATGACAGGAAAAATCTCTGTGTGTGTGTAATTACACACACGTAGGTACTTCAATATTATCATACACGTGGTACAAACAGAAAAACAAAAGGGTCCAAAATACTGTGTTATGACGAAAAAAAAAGAGGCAAGAGGTCTAGTTTTTCTTTTATAGTTTCCCCAGGAACAGAAACACACTCAGTACAGTACCTCCGTTTTTACTTTGTTATCTCCGAAGCACAGGTGCTGAAGGTAGGCAGCTGCATTCGCCTGAACTGATGGGAACTGGTGTTGAAGCATGTGAATGACTTCAGGCAGTTCTGGATCTCGCCAAGCAAACTCCCTTCATTAGATGAACACATTCAAGAGAAGGCATTAGTTATAAATGTATGTTTATTTATTAAGTAGAATTACTACAGCATCTGAAGTGTTTTTCAACAATTCCATTTTTGTTCTGGAGTATCAGGGCTAGGAGGAAAAACAGGTACATATAATAACTATGAGTCACATCACCTTTCAGGCTTCCAGTTGGAAAAGGACGGTCTGTATCGTACGTTCTTCAGTTAGCTTGGTTGTTGATCACTCAAATACATATATATTAAAATTATACCAACCCAAACACTGCAACCCACATAAATCTCCCCAAACTTAAATATCTAATGCAACAGATACCCACTTAACAACGCTGCTCAGGAGCATCTCTTCCACACAACATTTTTTGATCATTGTTCAACATTCTTCCTAGTCTGAAGTCAATTATACTTCAACAAAAGCTGCGCAGCCTGAAATTTCATCATCATGAACAGATGCAGGAAGTTTGCATAATCTGTCTTATTCAGGGATTGTAAACTTAAAATCAAATCTCCTTCATTAAACAAAATTATTTTGTGGAGGCAAATCCTGGAAAAGTCATTAAACATATCCATTCCCAATCCACAGACTTAGAAATATACTCATTAATTGTTGGGCTATCTTCCTTCTGTAAAGGAAGACTGAGGGAAAAAAATAGTATCTAAGTTTTTGCATGCTCAAAAATCCAAGTAAATTTTAAAAAAACCCAAAAAACCCAAACCAATCAAACAAAAAAGGATGTTCCAAGAATAGTATTTGGGGAGCTATTCAAAGGCTAACGCTAGCCTGGCCAGTCAGGTCTCCCCAGGACTCCTACACTCACCAAAAAGGGAATGTTCAGTTATGTGCCTACTTTGAACTGCTCAGCAACTTAGAGGTTTATTTCTCCATACTAATGATAGGCAGACCTTAGGGAAAACTGCCTTTCTAATAAAACTAGTAGCTTTCTGTATGTTCCCTCACTCTTTTCTAGAGTGATGCTTTCAAATACCCAGTCTGAGGCTTTTGTAACACAATAACCTAACCTCTGCAACAGCATGATATGCAAATGAGAAACTGAAACAGATTAAAAAGGTAAAAACTATTCCACTGTGAAATTATGAGATAAGGTGCACCAGCAATGAAAACCAAGTCAGAATTTCTCTAAAGTTTCTTGTTATGAATGTGAAGCATCCCTATTATAAGTAACTTTTCTTGTAAGCTATGTCAGAATAGGCCAGCAGCAGCATGCAGCTAGCAAGCATTACTACTTAGAGCTACGATTATCCTATTATCATTTAGATGAATGTACCATTGAGTTAAATGAAATTAATCCAGTCTCTCAGTCTCTATTTAAAAAATAAATAAATTAATTAATTTCCACTAATAAACAGAGCAATAAAATCTATTAAAAACAGTGCTTTTATTTTTGAGACTGAAGGATAGGGCCTAACTAGAAAATAACTCAATCCTGCTCTGAGCCTTCTGTAATGCAGGAATCCCAAAAGATTTCAGTGTAAGACTCTAGCCTGACCATAGCTATTAGCTATCTTTTTTCAAAATTTGGTGCCTGAATGTTTCCATGTGAAAGACTCCTGAGGCATAACTGGAGTCCATATCCTCCACTATGAGGTGTTCTGCTTTCAGTTCTTTCTAAACCACCAGAACGTGTAATGTGCTTTCATGACCAAGGATTGTCTAGAAGCTGCCTCAATGAACTGACAATCTCAAGACAGACTGGAATTTCTAGCAATCACATACCTATACTGAAGATAAACAGTACGATAAATCCCTCCAGGCTTTGCATGGACTGGGTTTTGATACTCCCATTTTAAAATACAAGGGTTTAATGAATAGTGTCTCTAATAAATTGTAATGATAGTACTACACTTGTCACATGCCCACACTCATACATTTACAACCTCAAAGTAGCTATTTTAAAAATATGAACGTGTATTTGCTTTTAAAATGGTACATTTATCTATCATTTTTAAATGTACATCGTTTTGAAATTTAAGCAGGCTGCTCATAAAAAATTAATTCAAATAAATTAGGTATGTACTTTCTAATTTTCAAACCCTGATTCTCATTCCCAGAAAGAGAAAACTTACTACAATATTACAGGGTGCTCTGTAAAGTTACTCAAAAATCTTTGGAATCCAGTCAATTCTCATCAAATTTATAAGTATTTTCTGTAATAACTTCTACATGAAAAATAAACCTGGAAGAAAAATGTAGTAATAGCTAAATGCATAGAAGTTGCTCTTTCTTACTGTAACAAGTAGACTGCATTTATTACTTTGGCTATAAAGGTATAGATCTTAATATCTAAATTAGTCATGATAGTTTAAACAATGTAAAACTGGAATATGCACGACAAAGTGCTATATATATATTCAAGGAACGTTTACAGCACATGTGTGTGATTTTTGAAAGTACAAATGGACTTGCCTGGGGTCTTTCTGGATGCTGTCTATGGATGGAGATCGCGTGGTCCCATCATCGGCGGGCGTTGCATGCTGCAGCCTGTTATAACTGGACTCTGATAGTCGATACTGCATTGACCTGTAGGGTTCCGCATAGGTAGCTGTTGTGTTCAGAGCGTAATTATTTCTTTGGTATGTGAGTGTGCTACGCTGACTGGATGATCTTTGCAGATTTCCAACTCCTAGTATAAAATCAGTATTAAAACAAACTAGGTAACAAATGTCTATTGAAGAGAAGAGGTTAGAAGTGTAAGCAAAAAAAAACCCCAAAACCACCAACAAAAAAACCCCAGTCTTAAAAATGTGTATCATGCTCAATGTTGAAAGCTATCGCCAGATTTAAGGGAGCAATTACTCAATGTCACAGGGAAGATAGAGAGATTAGTTACAGAACTAAAGGTTTGGTGGAATCAGGCTTATGCCTCAGCTTGTCTCAACAAATTCAATTACTAACAGTAACGTCAGTTTGCCAACTGTACTAAATAGAAAAAGGAAAAATACAAACAACAATTTATATAGTTTATATGATATTTTCCTCTTCCCAACTACATGTACATTTTCCCTGACAAAAAGCTAACAAGAAGATGATTTCAAAGATTAAGCAGATAATTTCAAAAACAGGAACATGTATCTTCCTGACTCGAGTAGCTTTTGTTCTTTAAGTGATATTAGGTAGACAAGTAAACAGAGAATTCCAATTTCGAGTTTTATTTCCTCATTAGCACATCCTGAGAAACTTAATTTATTTACTCTAGGTTTCAGAAAATAGAAGAACTGCAAAAACTTCCTTCCTTCAACATTCCATACTCTTAGTATTTCAGTTACATTATAAAAACATTAAAAAGCAATTTTCAAATGTGTGAAAACATGACATATATGAGCCAGAGACTTCTCTATAAATATTTCTAGAGAGTTATTAAAACACTAGTATTTTGAGAGTTTTTGGAAATTACTCCACTATACAAATTATTAATCAACCTTAAAGAACAAACTGCACTGCAACATGTATTAAATTTCTCTGTACAGAAAATCAGTTTTAATACTAACCTAATGCCTATGCACTTCATAATACATGGGTAGCAACTGTATGAAATACTATAGATATATTTCAGTTTCAATATACGATCTTCAGGTATAGTATTTTAACATTACCCTTTGCTGAGAAGTTGGATAAAACCAATATTTTTACTGTGAAAGATGTGATAGGTAATTTAAATGTGCAAGCTATCATTTTAGTGTACTAATGAATTAAAAAAATGTGAACAAACTCAATTGATAAGAGAATGATGCACAGAGAATGCAAGAAGCAGCAATAAATTTTTTGTGTCATGAAGTAGCTTGGATGTACCCAAATGCGTGATATCAAACAGAAAATATTCTGACCCTAAGCTGACACTGATATATAGCCCCAAGTATTTCTTGCAAACATCACAAAAGCTTTTTAATTCCTGCTGGTTATTTTAAGTCCTCCAAACCTAGTTTCCCTCTCCATTAATTTATAACATCTAGTTTTAACTTTTAGACTACCATTACATATCTCATAGATGTTCTCCTATATGCCATAGGTTCCAGAAAAACTCCAGTAAGTAAATTAAGCATGACTTTGGGACACAGTCAATGGAGGAGCATTGGAAGCCCTTTACCCACCTGACCCTGTTCGATATAATGCTGACTGGGATCCCTGGTGGAGCTCAATTGTTCCATGATTAGGACTACGGTACACAGGACTGTAGTAAGTTCTGCCTTCATAGATAGGGGTGATGTGCATGTCAGGAGATACAGTTGATCGTAATTCTTGTCCTAGTTGACTGTGTTGACTAGCATATGAACTCCTCAGGCCTAAAACCAAGAAGAGGGAAATACGTATATGGCCCATATAAATTAATAATAATAAAGCTGTTGTGCTTGAATCTTTCTTCTTTTAGCCATGAAAAGGTGTTAGTTATATCTACAGTTATAAAGATTTATTCATTAAACTTCTATTATTAAATGAGCCATACTGAAAGATTCATTGACCAAGCAACATTTCTTTGGTGAAAAGTTTTGTCTGTACGCTGGCAACTTTAATTTTTCCAACTACATTTTTTCAGTAGCATTTATAGTGGAAAGTCTAAAACATACAGAGTAAAAGCTAAGTCAGCATGTGCAGTTCACGGATTCAGCAATGACAAGGTAAATTGTGAACCTGACAGAAATCCAATTGTGAAATAGGGCACAGCCTAAAGGGGGTCATAATCCTGAAAATGAAACAATAGGTAGCAGTAAGAGCAAAAGTCATCTTGGTAGTGGCAGCAGAGATTTTAAGCACGTGAAGAAAAGTCTTTATAAAGGTTTAAATAGCCCATGATGTGCGTATATATATTTTTCTATGCTGCAGCTGTATGAGAATCTCTTTTTTCACCTTGCCTTTGAGCTGTCCCTCTTGAGTTCCTTTTAACTTATCTCTGTCTCATTTAATTTAAATTCTTTAGCAGTGGACCTCCTGCTACCACTTTTGCAGTGCTAGATCCAAGTACATTATTGGCAGAGGTGCAGAACAGCTTTTCAATAACAGTGTTTTGAATACCACTACACAAGTTCAGACTTGCTTCTCCTTGTGAAGGTTCCCCCTCTACCTGCTTCATGAAAACTTCATTCATGTTGCCTAGAATTTCTTTCCGTGCATTCCACTGTGTTACTGTACTTCTGTAACTACCACTGATGTGTATTCCTCCTTACCATTTTGCTAACTAAATTCGCAACCTATCACCTATTAAGTTCACTGTTACCATCCTGGTTAGGAGATTAGCGGTACAGTCCTAATCCTGTATTTCTTCTTTTTTTAGCCCGGAAACATTTTTTGACATATAGCACCACCCCTCCCATTGACTATCTAATGCACACTTTGTGTATACTTTGCTTCCTGGTATTGGTGTTATACTAACTAGCTATCTTCCACCAACTTTCTCATCTATTTTTAATGCTTTCGTTTAAAGCATCCTAGTTCCCCTATTTTATAAGCTATACTTCCAGAGTCTACATAGAAGCACTAATATACTAAACTGGGTAGCGGAAAAATAGTTAGAATTTAGTTAATTCTGACAGTTCTTCACCATTCCCTCCTTGAGTTTTGTCAGCTTCTATGCTGCTCTTAGAACTGAGGGTACAGAGCTTTTGCAACTAACAAGATGCATCACCCAAAGTAAAAGGTCTTCTGCAGTCATCAGTTTTTCCCCTACCTCTGCTCTTAAAAAAACTCTTTTGGAAGCACTTCAGAATTGTTGTATTTCAATACTCCTCTCTAATCTCCCACATTTCTGTATCATGTTTCGCTGCCCTACACGCTCCTAACTGACAGTCTCCTTGGCCAAACCTTTAGCTAGCTAAGTAGCAAACAAGCCTCAGATGCTCATATTTAATAAAATGTAAGCCAAGCCCATATTTATTTTCAAACTTAGTTTACTTATATATTATATAATTGCTACACAACACTTCTGCCACCTATACCAACTTAGGTTTTGAGTACTACCCTCCCAGGAAAATTCTCTTTATTTTTGAAAATCTATATTCCAGTCTCTTGAATTTTTACTTCCTTCAAAACAATTACACAATACTTCTCCTTTTGCCTGAAATTTACCTTGCCATGGGGTCCTCTTCCACTATGACTTTTCTTTACTGCATCTTGCAATGGCCTAATCTCCCCTTCACCCTTTTACTCCGGTTCCTTCTGCTCTTGGCATTCTTTGTTTATTCTGTGATTTCACCAGTTTTGTTCTCTTAATTAAATTCTTAAGAGTAAAGATGACCAAATATACTTCCCATTGTACTACAGTAAATAAGTGTGACAATCACATACATCCCACTTGGTCTCAGACCAGCATTCCTCATGCTTCTCCTCCTACACCGCTAACCTAATTTTTTCAATCTTACAACAAAATTTATCGCCATCTTTCTTGCCTAAAATTATATGCAGAGATTATCCACAAGATTCACTCACTACATCAAATCATAAATTGTTAACATAGTTAGAAAAAAGTTAGCAAATTAGTATGTAACATACGGGTGGTATAGCTAGGGCAAACACATTTTTAAATGTGTAGCCATTCACAAATTCAAGTAGGGCATAAAACCATCATAATTTTTTGTTTTAAATTAATACTGTTTTGTCCACTTCGGCATTACCATTGTAAGCTGCTAAAGGTTTAGCAGCTATCAAAGCAATAGAATATGCTAAGTGAACTATGCAAAGGTAATGAAATGATGGAGATTATGGAACAACTTCAAAATACAATTAAGTAGTGATGTGTAACCCCATGTATCCTGCATTTAAGTATTTTTCCCCCCAAAATCACAGACCTCCTCTGTCACAGTGTCTGCAAGGAAACTTTTGGGGGGTCTCACAGGTCATGACTAAGAAACCACATCTATCGGTGGTGAAAACAGAGGGACTTCACCAAAGCAAAGCAGGCAACTGGAGCTATGTCCAAAGCAAAGCAGGTAATTGGACCTATACCTCCCAGATGACAATGCTATCTCCTGAGAAGACACTCATCTTATTAACATTACAGTTTTCCCAGAACATGCACCACATGGATACCCTTCTTAGAGACTGTAAGCACAGAAGGAAGAGAGGTCCTGATCATATATCTGTCCTCTCCTTCAGCTCACATAGCAGGGAAGAGTTCTGGATTATATTAAAGGCTGCTACAGTACTAACCTTCCCCCCCATCCAAACTTCCTCTCAGAAAACTGACCATATACAAATTTGAGTTTAAGATGTCAGGTATTATACTGAACTGTTCCCTCTAAAGAAACATGAAAACTAATTTATACTAGGAAATGTAACATTTTTTTAATAATACTGAGGGATTCTTACTCATAGTTTGTAACCTAGAGCACAAGTCATAGCATTTCAAGTTTCCTGGAAAGATTACAGTGCAGATGGCTATAAAATAAGATGCTCTCTAAGCTTGACTACCACAGCTCCTAACTACTTCCTTAATACTAAAAGCATTAAATTTAAAGCATCTGTTTCTGAATTACTGATTCACTATCCCAATAACTCCTTTTTTCTAAAGATGTATCAGTTCACCTGTTTAGACAAGGTGATATTCTTAATCAGTGGTATTTGTAAAATACCTTAATACTATTTTAAGAGTACAAGATTGCTGTTACATCACAAATTATGCAGCCCACCGGACTGCATTCATTTAAACTACTGAAGAGCCTTTCATGTCAAACTGGGGCGGGAGGGGGTGTCCCCTTATCAAACTGGTAGATTACTGTGTCTTGCAAACAGAGGTGAGGGAGAAGACACATACCTTTTGCTGAGGAATGAGAATATTTTGAGAATTCCTGCAGTATAACAGCTTAAAAGAAAAAAAAGACATTGCAGTCTGTTCAAAAGAGTCTATGGTCTAACTGCAAAATCACCTTGTCTGTGCTCATTTAGATGAAAGTCAGAACAAAACCAGCAACACACACAGAACTTAACATGTAAAGTAACTGCATCCTAATAAGAACTGCCTCTCAGATGAGCAGATTCTACCTTTTAGGGCATTATTTTAAGCTAATACTACAATGGTTACCCTATATTTAAGCTGAAGTACTTTGAGATAGCCTAGACATATTAGGGGAAAAAAAGAATAAAATTCAATGGTACAAAGTTACATATTTTAAGAAAGAACTAGACATTAAACTAGTTCCAGCCTAGTATCTTTTACTTTGTGTATAACCTGCACATACATTTAAATGTACTTTATAGTCGAAAATACTGAAATGCCTCTGTTTGGAAGACTCAGAATTTTACTTAGCTACTTAAAACGTATGGTTTAGTCTAATGCAGAGCTAGCAATCTGGTAATTAAAGAGAAACTTATGGCATGATTGATACATCGTGTTTGACATCAGTATTTACAACTGATTTGATACATCCACCACAGATTTCACAACTTAGGGCTACAACATTTCATCCATAAAAAGACTAGGTGTTTTCTACAGCTGTAGGTTTGTTTTAAGCTGTGTCTTTACCTTTTTACTAACCTGTAAGGCTATCTGGACGTGGAGGGACCATTCTCTCGTATATATCATACTGCTGTCCATATTGTTCAATATCATGAATTGTTCTTTGCAGTGTTGCTCCCAAATGCTGTGGAACCGCAGTCATGCCAGAACGCTTCGGGGAAGAAGATCCCAGCTGAGTTTGGGATGGAGAAGCTACTCTGGTTTGTACATCAGTAAGGGCAAGAGGAGAGCCGACTCTGACCGATGTCTGGTACTGGGAAGTCCCGCCATTGGGATTTGCCGTCTGTCTGGATGTAACCGAGCCAATCCGCCGCACAGCCGTCGGGGAGGCAGGTCTCTGAGCAGCATACGGGGATGCTGCCCGCTGTACTGGCAGAGTAGTAGATGCGTACGCATGAGAAGTAAGGGATCTTTGCTCAGTAACTGATGGAGAACCATACCCGCTACCCAGAGACGTTCGCAGCGACCCCCTTGAAGGGGAAACACCTGTGCTGACCATGTAAGAGGGAGACTGTGCTCTGGATGGGACTGAACTGACACGTCTCATGACTCGGTTGGTAGTAATATTTACTGAAGGCTGTTTAAAAACAAAAACATTTGATAGATTTATCATTTAGGCCAGGTAGTGGATACTGTAAGACAGAGAAGTCAACAAGAAATGCACACAATTTAACAATATATAAAAGCAGCTGAAGAGTAGCTTTTACCCTAAATGTAATTCCTTCCAGTTTTCCTATAACTTTTTTCAAACCAGTATTTCTTAACATATAAAATGGCAATTTAACATTGAAAAAACATTCATTCCCCATTTTTATTTGGCTTTCTATGTTAATATGCACCTATGCTTGCTTTCCTCACTACTCCACTGCTTTGGAGATTCAGGAACAGTAATGCAAAGAGTTCTAGTATAAGCTGAAGAAGTTTTGTCCATTACTGTTTCACTATTATTCTGATTAATGAAAAAGGAGAGTAAAAAAGCCAGAAACAGTAGAAGGTACAGAAACACAAATACCATCTTCATTTAAGCACTATGTTTACATACAGGCTAAATTCTAGGAGGTTTTCCCAGTATCACAACTGAATTTCAAATGAGTGATACTTTCCTGAGATTATATTAGCAGTGTACTCTGCAGTCAGGAGTCCTCAGAATTTCTTAATTGAGAAAGGAGTCCTTGAAATTAAGGAGTCCTTAATTTCAGCTGCTGTGAACGAACAAGATCACATGCATGCTGATTCCAGCAAACAAGTCCATGTGTGCTGCAAGCCATTTCTGCTTTTTAACCAGTAAAGGTGTTAAATAAAAGTATAATTTAATGACATCAGTTATGGCCTATACAAAGGTAGGTCCACCTACTCAACTATTGTCTTTGAAACTGTGTTATAGACAGTGTACAGAGATAAAGTGTGCTATTTTGAGCATACCTGGACTGAAGTCTGCCCTTCAGCTCGTGAGCTTCTCACCAAATGGTTATTAGCAGTTCCAATGAGGGAATGCTGCTGTCTGTTTTCTGATTTGCTCAAGTTTTGGCTGTTATGGAAACTGCTTACTTCCTGGTAACCACTGTCAGAATAAGAATTCATTTGTGTTGAACTCCTTGAGTTACCTACAGACCCTGTAGATATGAAACCAGCATAAGAATAAAAGCATCAAACAACTTCACAAAAACATTATATAACTTTGTTATTTGTTGCATTCCTAATTGTACTACATTTTTATACAGTCATTATAGAAATATATTCTAATATTTAAAAAGCACACAACAGACCCTCACTTTCATGGAGAGATGTCTGTTCTGGTGAGTAGAGGTTCCCTTGTTCTGGTTCTGTCCTAATGTCATAGGCATTGGTATGAACACTCTCTGACACTTGGGGTTTGTTTACACTGGTGGTCGGAGGATCTGAAAGAAGAAATTGATTAGATCAATCCAACGTTTCATATGTAAGTTTCCTGCATATTCAATCGTAATAACAAAGAACTTACTTCCACCGTGAACAGGGTCTACTAGTAGAGAGGTATCATCTACCAAACTAAATGAAAAGAATGTTAAAACTAACATCTGAGAATCTTCCTTTCTGTAGTTTTGATGTCGTTCTACAGTTCTAATTTTTCAAATGTACTTTCCAACCTATTTTAATGAAAAATGTAATTGATTACCTGGTAAGTATACTTTGCAGAGTGAAACACTGTGCAACTGTGTTGTAGTGCACAGAGGTTAACTATCACTTCTCTTAAGGTCCTATAATCTCAAGAGCTTTGTAAGTAAAAGGATGAGTTTAATTTCATCCCTGTTCGTGTACCAACAACAGAAGTTGCTGCAAATTTTATACATTTTTTACTTCATATACTACTATCCAAATGTTTTTAACTACTCTTAAGCTTATTTCAGTTCTAAGAATATTAGCTGAACTTTACAGACAGCAAAGTGACATCATACAGAAAGGAAAGCAAAGGAGACATCACAACACTGTCATGAAGAAAGGAAAAAGTTAAACAGTCCAGAAAAAAAGGACAAAGGTGAAGACATGAAACAACAAGAAAATTTTGACAGAACTATTAAGCATTCAATTGCCATCACGTTACACTTATTGATGAAGAACAGGCATCAGAGATATACACAGAATCATAGAATCATTTAGGTTGGAAAGACCTTTAAGGTCATACAGTCCAACCGTAAACCTAACACTGCCACATCCACCACTAAACCATGTCCCTAAGCACCACATCTACACGTCTTTTTAAAAACCTCCAGACACAGTGACTCTGTCATGTCCCTGGGCAGCCTGTTCCAATGACTGATAACGTGAAGAAATTTTTCCTAATATCCAATCTAAACCTCCCTTAAGGAAGGGGAGTAGGAAATGTGGGTTACGTTTAAAGGTAACACCAGATACATAAATTTTTACTGAAGAAATACATGAATGAGCCTAGAGTGGAAACCAAAAGGAAGATGCTAGGAAGCAATAGTCTAGTAAAAACTTCTGTGACTGCTTCATGTCAAAAGTTGCGAGTTGTGGATAGTGAAGCTTGCAAAATGCTCTTTGAAAATGAATATAACAGCACACTGCAGAGAAGCAAAACTGTAAGGAGTTGGCAGAAATTTGATACTAGGAGGAAGACAGAAAAAAGGGCTGAAATAAATTCTAACAAAGCTAACGAACTTTCTCAAACCAACAAAGAATACCCCAATATAAAAATCTAGTGGCACTCATGGGAAAAAATCCCACGGAAAACTAACAAAACACAAACCAAAATAACCCTGACAGATGAGCTGTTGGAAATTCTTCATAAAAGTTGTTATTACAGTATACTTCAAAAACGAAATAAAAAAGAGAGTATTTGTACCTATCAAGCTGTAAAGAAATACTCTATGATTTTTACCTATACCTGTATGCAAAAAGCTGTTGTCTCACTATTTGCACAATTAGCCATAAAGGAACATTCATACTAAAAATGTTACTCATTAATTGCTACTACAAGGAATGTTTGAACACTATTCAAATACCAGATTTTAAAAAAATAAAATTTAAAAATCAGTACATCTCAGAAATTATGGGCAGTCAGCATAGTTATCAGTAGTACATTCTTAGGTCAAAACCATCTAGTAAAATTTGATGCTCATTAATTTACTATAATAGGAGTATTATGACCAAACGTAATTAAGTTTTAACAAGAAGTGTTACTACACTTTCATTAATTTAATCACTAGTATGCCTAGAAATGATACAGAGCACCAACACTGAAATAACCCACTTCCACAGCTCCTGTTACACTAACTCAATAACAGATCATGACAGACATCAGTGGGTATTACATACTCTTTAGAATAAAATACTTGCGGGGACTGGGACATTTACATTATGATTATATTCAACTTCAATATTTTCATCTTCAATCTTTTTTGTCTAAATAATATAAGGCCCTGTTATTTTAGTTACTTGATATTACATGATACTAAATCAATGTCAAGCTGACAAATAATCAATTTTGCGAGAAACACGTAGGAAGAACAAAGTTCCAATTGTGCAGTGCTGTACAGATGTTCCTAAGACAGAGGTCTGAACGAAAACCTCGCTTCCATCACACATTTGCCACCAAGCAAATGCTTTCACTATGCTAAAAAATAAAGACTGTTTAGTATCTCTAACAAAGGCAAGAATGCACAATAAAATGAATTGTTGTCTTTCTATCTCTCTCTGCTACTATAAATGAGGGGAGTGCCCTGAATGAAATAATAGCCTTTTTATAAATGGCTGCTGATCTAATTTTCTATTTATAAGTGTTTGCAAAACAACACTTTTGTATTTCTGTTAAAAATTCTGTATAATTCTACAGTGCATAAAGCAATTACAGCTACGGTCACATCACATCATCTACTGAATTTTTTTTATATAAACTACTACCTGCAGTGAGGAAAAAAAGGTGATTTAAGGGAGTGTTTTCATTCATCTTTAATTTCAGTATTTTTCAGACTGCAGTTGGTAAAGCATCATCTAGTGACATTTCTTCAAAACAAAGCTCAAGAGTGAATCTAAGTAAAACCTACTCATGCTATATCATCCTATAATCACAACATAAATGTAAACATTAACCGAAATGTATATCGGAAAGTTCTAAACAAAAAATGTATTTTTTTCAAATATGCCCACTTCTGAGCAATTGCTCCAGAAAAGCCTCAGTTACATAGAGTTCTGAGAAATATACATCTAGATTTATATTAATGTATACAATATTTAAATAGAAATATGATTTTTTGCCATATAAGTGACTTCTTAGCAGGGATGTGCACAGGAGACTTCTAAAGAAAAGAAACACAAATGGGAAGAGAGAATGAAAGGATAAAATAAAAATATGAGCTGCATTGATGAGAGAAAGAAAGAGAGCAACCAATAGAAAGTCAAGGAGAAAAACAAACAATAGACAAAGAGTAAGTTACAGGAAAAACTGAGGAAGAAATAAAGAAATGGATAGGGTTGGACGAGATAAATCATCCAATAAATGACTGAGGTCTGTCAGAAAGTATCTTTACAGTTGTGAACTGTCACTGGAACATTATAGAACCACGGGGAATTATGTGATTTAAAAAAACACACCAAACAAAACACAAAAATAATTTTCACATTGAAAGCATAAATAAAACTAATTTCTCAATTAGCTGAAAAAACAAATTTGACTTCTGTTTAAAAAACATTGCTAAAAGAATACCTCGAAAGCACCACCATGACTAGCAAAATTTAAATGCCACAACAAGTAGGCTATTGAGAATATTATATTTGAAAGAAAGGAAAAAAGCTAACGTGTGCCTCACCTCAGCTGAGGCGATACCATGGTGGCAACTGAAACCATGTAAATACAATTATGCACAAGTTTAAGAGCTTAGCCTCTTAATAAAAACAAAAACCAGCAAGGGGTAGGGGAAGGGAAAGTAGATAGTTTGAGAGACTTATTTACCTAAAATAGTCACAATTATCATAATTATGAATATGCTTCAGTGAACAAGCAGGTAACTACAATTCTTTGTACAGCAGAAACTGGATCGCTTTTAAAACTGCATGCATCCTTATATAAAGATATGATATTAATACTATACCAAATTTGGTTAATAAAACTTTTAACAAGCTACCTAAAATGCTAATTGCATTTTGACTACATTAGACCAGGTTTACTTAACATGACATTCTGTCAAGACTACACGATTGAATTAGAGAAACAGGATCCAGTGCAATAAGTAATTCGCAGGGAGACAAGGTCCCATCTCTGGTCCTGCTGTGCGCTTTTGACATATTGACTTCTGCACATACACTTCATCACTCTAAAGAGACAACCACTGTCCAGAAGACTGACTTTTCAATGTTAAATATTTTAACTGATGCAGAAAGCCTAACTAGTTAAATGCTCTGATCTGTGAAGGACAGATTGGATTATTTCAAAAGACACTTCAATGTCACTTTTAAGATACAGTCCTATCCATTCCACCTAATATACTCAAGAGTAGATGTAGAAGTGCTACAAGACAAACGTTTCTTGTTTTGGAAAAAAAGTTTGAGCTATCCTGAGATACAAAACAGAAAAAGAACTCTCAGAAAAACCTTCACTTTTTGGAGATTTTCTCAGTTAAGTAAGAATATCTGTAAAAAGAAAATCAGTTTTCAAGCTTAAATATACAGTATTTTTTCATGATCCTTACCCGCCAAGGGGAAGACTCATATGTATTTTTTAATTAATTGCAAAGGAGACCCAATACACAAGACTGTTGTTATGGTCATATCAAATACAAAAATGCAAAGGGACAAAAAGGTGCAAGAAAAGTACCTACAACTACCTCTAAGCCAAAACAACCTTTTACAATAACAGAGGAACACACAAGTCTCTTCACGTGTGAGAAAGAAGATATTAGTATTATACTTTAGAAAAGATAGTTGAAAAAGATACGTAGCATTGCTGCTAATGTTCAGTTCACTTCATAACAAGAAATGAATGCCAAGAAAATAAAGTTTTTGAGGCTTAAAGCAAAATGTACACATAAAAGATAATACCTGACGATCTCCAAGGAAATGACTTCTCAGTAGAGCTGCAGAAAGAAAAAAAATTATCACAAAAATGAACCATGTGGCTAGTTTGGATTTTTAATTTTTTTAACCAGAGCATACAAAAATGTACAAAAACCCCCAGCAGACAAGGTTTCAATAGCCCACGTAAATAACACTCTGCAGCACTTTACACCTGACAACTAACCCATTTGTTATTGATTTTAATTTTGTATTATTCAATGGAAATGCCCTGTAACTTACTGCATGGCAAATTATCAAGCAGCCTAACCTATCTGCAACAGGACAGACAAGAACATGACTTGTGATATGCACTTGCTATTTAAGGTGTAATGACATAAATAAAATAGTATATAGCAAGTGTTCACAGTCATATGTGCGTGATTAGCAGTAAACAAACCACTTCAAAGACAGGAGTATTCACTGCTCATGGTAGGGTCTAGCAAGGGAAGTTTGGGAATCACAATTCTTGAGCATTTTGCTTCTACATGTAAAGCAGTTTGAAAAAAATGAACAGAAACAGACCTACAGTTTTTACTGTTATTTCATTTTCCAGTTTTCCAGAGAAAATTCTGATCCTTTGTATGTGATGAGAAGTCAAACCATTTGACATATCAAAACATGTACACCTCTAAATGTAAGAAGATAATGGATTTTACATTGTCAAGGTTAAAGAGATGCCTTAAGATACAACTATTTCACTAGGTCAAGCAGTTGTTTAATATCAGTGTAAACGCTTACTTGTCTTATATTTTTCCAGTAACTACTTTATATCAAACTATCTTAATAATTTTTTCTTCTACAAAGCAATGTTCTTTCATGTGTTGATAATAGTATTGATGCATGACTACCTTTGCAGACAAATGCAAAATTCATCCATGTATTATTAAAATTAGATACATTTTTCCATAAAAATATGTAGAGTATTTCCTCACTCTACATATGAGCTATCAAACTTTGAATATTAAATCATTTTTGCAATGATTATAAGCTGCTATCTTCCAAACAAGAAGCTATTTAAAGAAAAAATAGGCAAGTCCACCAGATTTTATGATGTCTAAATATCAGCATGAAACTGTGATTTTGGGTAAGATGTACCTATTTCTAAATTAGTGTTATTTATTTTACTTCTTTCTACCACAGCTACCAATTACAAAAAACTTTAGCACAGCAACACGAACAACACTAGATACTATTTTCTAAAACAAAACCAGTCATTTAGGAGCCTCTTTTTGGAAACAAAGTATTTGCGGTATTTGTGTATAAAAGAGTGCTAAACTTGCATACTAGCACAAACAAAATTACAATTACAATGAAATGTAAAGAAAAAGGAGAATTCAAATGCAGGTTTCAAGCATGTTCAACCTGAAGCCAGGTTCATATCTAGGTAGTAACAGAATTTTTACTATGTATTGGCTATTCTTTACCTCAGTCTACAATTTTAGTATCTTTTGGGGTGCTACACTTATTTTTTCTTTAGAACGTACATAAAGCGGACCAGTTAAACAGACTGAAACTTGGTGTATAGAATTACAGGTGAAGAGTTGAACACCAGACTGAGGCTTTCCAGGCTCATCTGCCTTCAGAAGTTTCTTTGTGTTTGACTGTATTTCCAAGATGCTTGTGGAGAGAAGGGTGCTCAAACACAGACCATCAAATTCAGGTGCATGCCTGAACTTTCAGATATTTTCTTTTTCCTGAAGGACCATCTTGTCCAAGCTGAGAAGCACAAATATCTTAAGTTTAGACAAAGACAAAATCACTTAGTGGTACTGGAACGAAAGTCCAATGTCAGAAACACTAAGTACATGAACAAAAATCAAACTACATGCCAGAACAGGATAAGCAACTAGTTCAATTGAATGTCATCCTGTGGGTTTAACTAGGATAGTTTAAGAAGTTACCCTACAACCACCAGCAGCTACCTTTCCCAAAACTCAGCTACTGTGACCATGTGAGTTCTGTCATTCCACCTGAGCGCAAAGCCAGGTGGATTAGTTTAAACTACCTTTAGTGGTATAGTTTAAATTGGGATTTAAACAAACCCAGATTTTGCATGACAGAACCTGCTAAGGCGTTCCTTTCAGGAAAGAAGGTCATAGCCTCCAGCTAAACAGGAGGTAATAAACGGCTACAGATGGTTATTTCTTAAGCTATTACAACTTTCTCCAAAGAAGAACAGACTAAGTGAACATGGTACACAACCTAGACAGCTCTGTGAAAAACCAGAAGGATCTAGAGACAGCCGGAACTCTGCAGCAAAGGGAATGTACCACGATCACCTGGCTATTCCAGAGTAGTAAGCAGTGCCAAGACCACCAAACCTCAATTTTTGCACAGCCTTGGGCTAAAGTTAATTCAATTTAAATAAAAAGTTACAAATGTTTCTCATTTCTACTACACTACCATGGAATCTAACTAGTGCATTAGCTCCAGAATGTTTCTTTGGCATATTCCGGGGATTGTAACTACATGCCAAAGTCAATTCTGTGCTACTTCACTCTTTTATTGCTTGCAAACTAAACCTTGTTAACTATTTTGATAAAACCTTTAAAAATATTTCTATTGTTAAAATTCATGAGGAAATTTGTACCAAGACTGGTATTGAATTCAAAAGAATTTGTATAAAACTGAATGAATTCTAATTATTGAAAGCTGAGTTCTGAATGTTAATCTACATAAATTCTTTACAGACTATGTTCTTTATTCTTCAGCAAGCAAACTTGCAATATAATGGGTTCTTTAATCAATTACTGTTAGACTATTCATTAATACTTTTCTCCACTGAAATGAAGAAATATGAAAACTATTTGACAGATACCATGAACACTGGCCCCAGAATTCCCATGCTACCCAAACATCAAGTTTTACAGTCTTCACATTTTACTTCATGCCTCAGACTTTCTGGAAACTCAATTCCTTATAATGAGATGACATCATTCTGTGGTGCTAGGAAAGGTAAAAAGTGCTAAGCATACAGAAATACTTTACTCTTGCATACACAAGATTATAAAAACCCCAAACGTATCTCTACCCCATGCATCTGGCTAACTGAACTTTCTTTACATGTACAGAACTTATGAAGGATAAAGGTTGCTCTGACTACGGGTCACAAGTAGAAAGCTACTTCATGAAAAATTAAACTAGTTAACAACTTAACTTGATTCTTATTAAATTATTTTTGCAAAAGTCCATCATCTACCACTTACTGACTTCATCATCTGATTTTGTCACCTTAGAGATGAAATGTTTTGAAGTCACCAAATCTTTCAGCTTTGATAAGTAAGTTTAATGCATTTTAATTCTTCTGTTTAAAAACTAGTGTGGTCAAATACTGCACTACCAATGAGAGGCTGCTGCCATTAACTAGTCATTATGCTGTCTCTCCCTGATATTAACATGTAATATATCTAAAGAGAGCCCGTATGTGGTGCACTGCACTTCTAAAAATACTTAATTTTAGCCTACTATTATCCCTGAAAAAGAAATAGGTTAGTAGGGTAGACATGCAGAAATTCTATTTTTCTTTCAGAATAGTTTGGTACGATGTATAATGTTTTCAATTAAAGAAGTTAGAGATAAATATTATTACAGTATAGCAGCTATTTTTAAATACTATGTAAGGAAAGCATAGATAAAATATCAGACATACAGTCATGTACATGAAGAGAATTTTCTCTTCCCTTCTCAATCTGCTTCACAAGAGCACAAAGAATAAGTGAAATAAAAACAAAACTTTACACTAAGTGCAGATAAAATACATACACTGAAATACTAATTTTTTAGTAACACAAATATTTGGTAACTGAAGCTGGAACATGCATATAAACTCTGCTGAAACCCATCTATTCACTTTTTTTTTTTTTTAATCCTTTGCATTTTTTTTCCCCCTTCACTTGTATTTCCTAAATATCTGTATTTTTTTGTTTGGTTGGGTTGAGGGTTTTGGGTTTTTTTTCTTTTGTCCCTTTCTTAATTTTACACCTTTTCTTTGCCATCTTACAGCTTTAGTTCAAAGCTGATGTCTTAGACATGAAATTAAACCAGCTGCCAATCTGGAAAAAAAAATAATCTGATAAATGGAAAAGGTTGCCTATGAGGTCATTTAGAGACAAAACATACCAAGTATCACTAGTACCATTTTACATTCCTCAAGCAACAGCTCTCAAATAAACACTTTCCAGCTTTGGATTTCTAAGTTAGAAAAGGAGGTCAACATTCGTCTCAGTCAAATGGCTATGACAGCTCAAGAACTTGGCCACACTTCAAAGGCAGAACTGGCTGGTCTAGGTCACAGCCAGATCTCTGACAGTACCTGTGTATGGGATACCAAGGCTACAGGAACAATACTAAAGTTTAAGAAAACTACAGATTTCTAATTCTTGTTACAATGTCTTAAGCAGTATGCTATTTTTAAAAAATTATGTAAACACAACTATGATATTCAGTTTCTAGACTGCACAGTTAACTTAAAATATCAGTGCTACATACATTTTTTGCAGGTATTACAGAAAGAGTTTAAGCCTATTATCTTAGCAAGTATTCCATAAGATGAAGTGTATTTCTGATTTAAACAGTACTGCTTGAGAGAAAAGTAGTGATTTCCATTGCCTGTCTTAAACTGCTTGAATATACCAGGGTTGTCATCAAAAAGGCAACAGCTGAAAAAAATCACATATTATTTATTAAATATTTCCAAAATGGTGAAAAGCTGAAAAAACTAAATATATAATTCTGTTGAAAATGTATGTACTTCACACATATTTCTTTAGTATTTTAGTTTACTGCTTGGCTAAGCTTTCATCAGTGGAATACATCTGTTCTGTCAGGCACCCAGTAGCAAACAGTTTATTCACAAGGATTCATGCTTGCTGTTGGAGCTGCCAGCCAAAACTTAAGTGCCTGTTAAGACAGAATGTATTGTTTTACTTGTCCTTTATCTTCCGTTTTAAATATCTACATAAAGAACACATTTACAATTATATGCAGTATGAAGGCTTAAAGCTTTGTGTTAACTGTAAATTCTTGGTATAGGGGGATTTTTCTCATAAAATGGCATATATTAAATTCCTTATACTTGTAACACACATTACAAGCAACTGGCAACCAACAAAATCAGTATAATGAGATTTCGTATTTTTGCTTTTCTTGTTGATATAGGTTCGCAGAAGTTTTCAGAAATATTTTAACTAAAGGAGGTAATTTTCAGTCTTCAACTTTTCTAATAGCTATCTTCTTGATTTCACTAATTCCTGTACCCACTCTGCTAGACGCTGTACTAAGTACCATAGCTATCTTGTGTCCCACATACAGAAATTAAACAGCTCTGCCACCAAGAGCAAGCGGTCCTACAACTCACTAGATGTTTTCAGCTGACACAGGCAAGCACTAATGCTCTGGGTATGAATTTAGAAAGCTGTTATCTGGAATACTACCCCCGCTGTGGTCACTCACACTGAAGGATGCTATTTCAGTTTGAAACCCAACGCTGAGAAGTGATTGAGACTCCCAAACCCCCAGAGCAGGCAGCCACGCAGAACAGCTGGGCACAGGGAACACCAGCCCTATGGACAACAGGACATCGCCGCCACCCTACACCCTACGCTGTCTGACACCATGGGCAGTTAGCACTGCAACAGTAGTAACAGCACCCCCCCCCCCCCACCGATGTCTTCCCACCGGTACCACAAAAAAGTAATTCAAAATGCAGGTCTCTGGCAGGTTTGGCTGTCCTTGGAAAGAATTAACAGCTCTTCAAGTATTATTTTAGCTAAATGATGCACCAGAGTGACTACCACAACACTCACTGCCCTTTCAGAACTTCAGGCATTTTCAGAGAGTAACAAGTAAACGCCTACCACCTGATCCATCACAACTGTCCACTAGAGACTTTAGGTCATCTTACATGAGCACTCGTACAAGCAGTTACTGTAATTCAGTTGACACACAGTCACTTAATGCATCTCAATCTGTAGCGTGCGGTAGATGTACATTCACAGTAAAGGTAACAATCCTATTTTGTAGCCCAGTCTACTACGGGGTAAGATAGCAAGTATTTACATATACAGCTGAAGTCAATATTAAATCATCACTCTTCAATTTATCACCAGAGCAACTCATCAGTAAGCTACAGGGGTTTTTGCATATTTGAACATCAGCAAATTGCATTAAAAACCCCAAAATTCCTCAATTCTACTGGCATTCAAAAGCTTTGACAGAATTTCAGAAAGGCTTACAGTCTGGGTAAACAGAAAGCAAATATATGAATACTTGAGCTATAACAAGAAACTGCAAGCTTCACTAATTTTTGATGTAGACGTGCAAAAAATAAGCATTTCTAAATTTCTGTGGACTCAAGACAAATGATAGCACACCCTGTAATTTTAAACAGACAGTTGATGCTGCCTGAGTGCCACAGCTGAAGTGCCAAAGGAAAGAGATAGCATTCAGCATCAGAGATTTGGAATGACGTCTTCTATATCTCAAGATAAGTGCTTTTGATCACCCACTAACTAAGCTAAGCATCTTAAATAGCCTTATTAAATGATGGATTGACTGGAAATATAGGGACTCTTTAAGTCCTAGAAGTTAAGAGGACACTACAATGCTTCCTGAAGTCATTTGGTAAAACTACAACCAAGAAAATAATGCAACACATACTACATACACATCAAAGGTTTTATGTCCACCTTAACCACTAATGAAACTACCTATTAGCATGACTCTTATTATATTTACATTCCCAGGACTGTCTGAAGACCTGAAGTAAGCAAGTAAGAAACTGTACAAACCAGAAGGAAACACATCAATGGAAACTTCTAACACACAGGTACAGTCAATAAGGCAAATCAGAACCGGGCTGTGAAGAAAACATGAAAAAATCCTGAAAATTTGCTGATGTTACATAGACCAGTGGTTCTGTTCTTGCCTTTTCTCCCTCCCCCCCCCCCCTTTTTTTTTCTACTAGGGAATTAGCCAAAATGAAAAATAAGAAAAAATAAGTTCATTTCCTAAGACAATTCTTAAGTAAGGGCATTTCAAAGTTCAATCAAATAGTAAAGACAGAGAAGACACTCAATAAGAGTATTTTAAAAAACAGAGAACAAACCTAACAGTCCCTTCTCAAGTTCTGAAATTAAGGTCACAAGATATTAGTCTAAAACACAATAAAATAAACCCCAAATCTTTATATGTAATTATTTGTAATATAGAGAATAGAAACTCTACAGCTATTAAAGAAGATTTATAATACACTAAGTAAGAACTGTAACACCTAATACAATCACAGGAGGGACCAATTTCTCACAAAAGGAGATTCCGTCATTGTGCAACAGAGATGGGTACCTCCTCTGAATGTTTAGCATCAGCAACTGTCAGGTGACCTGATGACTGGTTATTTTATCCAACATGGCAGGTAGTTCCTAGCTAGCTACTAATGATGGCATTAATAACCATTTCTTCTAAATTTTTAGGATAAATGGACTATTAATGTTTGTGCCCAAAATATTCTTCCAACAGCTCTATGATGATCAACTAGGCGATTTTGATTCAAAATTATTCATTACCTAGCTAAATTCTGTCAAATACATTTTAGTCCTGCTTTTATTGTATGCTGAAGGTCTGCAAAGAAAATTAAGTATATATTTTCTTTCTTACTTCTAAATTTGATGTAGCTCTTGAACTGATTTTTTCCCAAATTTCAGTAGGTGTAGTATTAGTGCAAATAAATAAATAGTTTGAATTACTGTGATTCCTTCCCTCTTCTCACCCCAAAAGCACATACTGATTCTAAATGTAATTTTTACGGAGCTTATAATATGCCATGAAAGTTTGGTGACATTATATCTTGCAATATATGCAAGCAATTTCAAATATACCTTTTGGAAATGCTGAATTTGGTACGTCATATGAACAAAATGAAACTAGTTTCTGTAAGGATAATTACACCCAGATCAGCTTAATGTGAGCGGTCTTGTCGGGATAAACTTGCTGCTGCATGCCATGGAATGCCCCAAGCGTGGGGGCGGCGCGCAGTTTGGAAGTGTCTTGCATGTTACTGCTCCTCAAGTGGAACAAAAGTTAGAGCTTAACATGACAGCATGCTAGCTTTCAAGCAAAACTACTTGCTCTGTTTATACTCTTTATAAGCATTCTCCCATTTTATAAGAAAAAAATGTGTGACAATGAAATGCAATACATGTTTATCTCACAGAAAGTTTACAGCGTTCAATCACAAAGTGTAATATTTTACTGAATCACTTTGGAATATTTTCTACTACTACAAAGAATACACATTGTATTTCAATCGGCATTGGGAAAAATTGAGAAAATAAACCATCCTAGTAGCTATGAATACGTTTAATTTTACAAAACTCAGGAGACTTCATGTAGGCACATTATTACTCAAACTGACCATTCAGTACCTGAAGTGTTAAAAATTTTTTTATTTACTGTACTGCCAAAAGGGCTTGCACTCTGATGAAGTCTAGTGTGCCGTTTATATACTTCTGTTAAAGTGTTTGTGACAAGCTGCTATTATGAGTGCAGTATTTTACAATTAAATTAATAAGTATGAGCCTTTTTGCTCCCAACAACACTCAGTTTTCATGTTACACACAACAGAACTCACAAAAAGAATCAGTCAACTGTGAGAGTCATATAGCCAGCTCCCACCTCAGAGATTAGGAACTGTGTTTTATAAAGTGAGTCAGACTACTGACCCTTGATACATATTGATATCTACCTGCATCAGCACATACTCTAACACATCTGGCAGCCCAGAACTAAATCCAACTGAATCAGTAACGCTACAGTTGGAAAGTTAGCTGCAATGCTGTATCTGTTTGTATGGGAGGCTGAACAGCCCAGTGGCTTGCTTCTTCATAGAACCATGTGCATGTTATAGCATGAAATGAAAGTAAGAAGATACAGCTGAAACCTCACATTGTTTTTCCCAATCTATCATCTCTGATCTTGTATAACAGGCAAAAATATATAATACTTACATGTAACACTGATCATGTATCATTTCAGGCTCTTAAGAGGTTTGAAAGTGTATAGGATGCCATGAAATACCTTATAAGTGCTAGCACAATACCCATTTATAAAAATAATTATGAGAAGAAACAATTTTAACAGGCAAGTAAGCTACAGGTGCACAAAAAAAAAAAAGCACCATATTGGAATCCAGGGCTGCAGCTGATCTAGTGCTTCCTTCTCCACCCATTACACTTAGGATCTGCAGATCTGCTTGTTCTCATCTTTCACACTCCTCTTAAGAGAGCAAACAGCCAACTACTCTTGTGTGCTGCTTGCATTTACAATATAGTTGTAATACACGTGGGTAACAGACTAAAAAACCTAAACGGCAAGTACCTTCTGTTTGTTTTGCTTTGTTCATGTGTATAAAGCAACACATACATTTCTTAAGGACTAGCAATAACAGAATGAACCGTGCTTCTGAAATGAGAGTCCTTCTGAGAGGTGCTCAAGTAGGTGACAGTCTGATCACCAGTGCCTACCTCCTGAAAGATTTATCCAGGTGTACATCTGCACAGCCTGTACTCCACACTGTGCTAGTGTTTGGGCTCACGGCCATGAAGGCCGGCTGAGAAGCTGCAGAAATTTAAGCTGGTTTAAAGTCCTGATGTTGCATTTCCCCCTTCCCTCACCAGCTGTTACCATGACTTCCCTTGGGCTGGCACTTGTGCACCTGGGTGATGAGCTGGCTCAAAGGGATGACTTGACTGACACAAAGAACAGCTTGAAGCCCAAGCTGCAACCACCAAGACAGGCTCATGCTGCCGCAAAAGTACCTGTGACTTCATGTCAGCATCTGTTTTGCAAAGCAACACCACTTCCAGGCCAATGCCAGCTTGCAGGAATCCAGTTTAGAAGTGGGTAAATCAGAGGCACTGCTGCAACCACCGAGGTCAACAAAACCTTCAGTTGGACCTCTGAAATGAAATTCTCCCAAACGTTTTAACCACATTAAAGAAGATTAAAGTACTATCTTTGAAACAGAGCATTGCTGATTTCCTCAGGGACAGAAAACTTGAACAAAGGATAAAAATAAAAAGGTATACGCATCTTATGCTTTAGTTTTGCTTGCTTTTGTAGTTTTTGTTGTTTTGGTTTTCGTTTGGTTTTGGGTGGTTTTTTTTAATATAAGACTCTGTCCGACAATTCTTACATCTGGCTAAGAGAAACATCATCTTGTTCTCCAAAATGCTTAACTTCTCTGTGTTTCTGGGAGCAGGCTGTTAGCTGTCCACGACCAATCTCTCAACACAGCATCCAGTTTCCGAGCCTTTTCTCCATGCCCTCTTCATGTTTATTTAATTTCTTGTCAGCCTTAGCAAAACATTTACATTACCTAGTTTGGGGAAACACAGGTACCTTTTTACAGCTATAAATTTTGCTGCTATGTTTGCGTCTACTATGATACTGCTCTAAGAGATTGTTTCACCTTGATTCTTTCAACAACTCTTCTAAATACACTGGAAGCAACTTGTGAAGAAATGAAAGCACCTAATTCAAATACAGATTTAGGTTTTTTTTAAGCTTCTCCCACATCTCTTAAAAGGGGTATCTGCATTAAAGAATAAGTAAAAAAATTAACCAAAGACACACACATCTCAGAACATATTGTCTACACCAAGTTTTAATTCCATGTCCCTCAGTAAAAAAGTATTGTAGCATAGCATTTTCATCTATACAGGACCAGACTCAGCTGGGGCAAGAAAATTTAGAAAAAGAAGAACAGTGGTCAGAATACAGAGATGTCTGTAAGAAGTAAGAATATAATTAGGCTTTTGTTTTAAAAATGTAAAATATTTTATTAATAACTATGGAAAAATTATGGCCCAGTATACAAGACCTTGAAGAGTTTATCTAGATTCACAGATGTACCAAAGTATACTACAAACCAACTTACGTGCTCATATTTTCTCCCCCTAAACCTTCTTAATCTTTTGGGGTTTTTTAAATACAAATAAACATCATTTAGCCATAAGGAAGCAACCAAAAGAAGAAATGACTCCATGATGCTGTAAATTATGTTTTCTGTCTTTGTAAATGACAGTATTTGATAGAAGTATAGGATCTGACTTATTGTGTAGATACTGGCAGCTGTACATTATTTCAAAAACTAACTACTCAATGTTACTTGTGGCATAAGCTAACTCTGGTGTTCTTTGTATGCAAAATTCTCTGGACTTGGGATGTAGAAAAACCTTTTCCTTTGTATTACTCAGGCAAATTCACTGAAAATGGACATTCAAGACTGAATGAAAGGTGGTCGGAAGCATAAAATAACTGAAGCTTTTTACTTATTCTTCCACAGGAATTAAACTTTCTTAGCTTTCAAAACAAAATCTGAGCAACAGCTGGAGAAATATGTAGATCTAGAGGGAAGATAGGCAAGCATGAAGGCTATAAAACAGTTGTCTTGTCCAAAGAATGCTTTTGAATATTTCAGAGTTTCTTATACAAAAGTTGTCATGATAGTAACAATACTGTCAAATGACAAGTCAGGTAAAGTAGTTTGATGTATAAAAACAATTGTGCTAGCTGGTACACTGGATTTTTTAAATTTATTTTTAAATCATCACCTCCTCTTTCTTAAGTTTTTGTAGGAACAACTTTCCATTTAACTTGCAGAAATATTTATTATGGCCAGAGGAGGAAACATTTCAGAATGATACCCAAGTTTATTGTTGAAAGAATATAGAAACAAACAGTATTTAAGGCAAGAAATAATAATGTTCAGAGCATACTCTCTATGTGCATGCCAACATGAAGTTTGCTGTAACCCGAAATGCAGATATAAATGTTTCATAAGAGAACACATTGTTATCAAGGCTTTCAGATTCAAGAGCTACCAATCATTTGATATGCTTGAGATGAACAGGTGCGCAAACACATTTAGAGTTAAAAAGTTTGCTAACAAATTGAAAAAAATAATAGATATTCAGAATACTAGTTACAGTTGAAATATTAACAAAATGCTTTGCTATAGTTATTGTCATTGTATGTGAAATATATTAGGTATGTTTCGTGCTATTTAAATATGCTAACAACATACTTATAGCAAGATGTTCCCTGAAAACAAATGTAACAGAAAGTATTTCAGAAAAGCTGGATGAAACTAGGTAGTTAATTCAGGAAAAAATTATTTATTTTTTTATTATTGCATTTAACTAGCACTGTTACTTTGATACAAATATGTCTAAGTCTACTGTATTTCTCTTTGGCTGAATATTAAAAGTAAAATTCAACATATTTAAAGAGAAATTAAAGCTTTACATACACTCTGTTGAAAATGTAATCAATTAGAGAGGCTTCTTTAAACCGTCCCATAACTCTTTACATCAAATCTGCATAATTTTTTTTATACTTCAGATATTAATGGAAGGTGAACAGCTATCAGTGAAATAGATGTATGTAGGATATAAGCACCACTAAAAAGCCCTTTAATTTATGGGACATATGAAAGTGAAGTCATCAGGACTTGTACCTTGTGCTGGCGATACTTGGTGATTCTGCTCCAAGCCTACATCTTTCTAGCTGATTAGCCACAATTTGCCTTTCCACTTCCAGTTCTCTGGTAAGTCTTTGAAATTGGAGCTCCTGAAATTTCAAAATAAAAAGAAAAGCATTCTTGATGTTAAAAAATGGGTATGGATTAATTCTGAAACAATCACTGTTTCATCACAATCATATTTCTTGTTTTGACTCTTCCATAGTGGAATAAACTATTAGAAGATTAGAGTGGGAATTTAATGGTTCTTTAAATCAGTGATTCATGCAAATATTGATTTATCACCTGTTACAAAAGGAAAAAGACGTTTAAGCATTTGTGGAGTTTACTCCTCCTACAATTAAAATTTTTGTGTCTCCTTATGTTGCCACAATCTAACAAAATCAGTGCCTATATAGTCAGTCTTCAATTTCATCTATAAACAAGGTATCCTGGAAATTATTGTATCCTAACCTTTTTAATTGCAAAACTTCAAATCCTAAACTATGCTATGTTCTGACTTCTTATTAAAAAAACCTTGAAATTTATTATTTCAAACGGGCTGAGGGTAGAGATGTGGTATTTCACCTTTCCTGATTTCAGCTTTTGTTATATTTCTTGGTCTAAGGTACCAAACCTCAGCCTTTGTAAAAGGCTTTTGGAACATAACGCTCAGAGAAGACATGGGAAATACAAGCACTGCACAAATGTTTGTGTGTTATTAAAATCTGGAAACATTTTCTATAAACATGATACTCTGAAATCTATACTATATCATCAAGGGATATCAGTGATGTTATCATACACAGTTAGCTTTTATTAACGATAGAAAAGGATTCTATCAAGCATTTGAATTATTTTCAAACTGATATTCTACATCCCCTGAAGTTTAAGTAAACTGTTCAGTACTATTTAAAAATAGATGAACACTGATATTTGACAATCTGATGAAGCAAGTTTTACATACAAGTCAAATACAGCACAGAAGCATTCCTTTAATTTTAAAGTGCAAATTACTAATAAGGGGTTTTTTTTCTGAATGTAAATCATGTAATTGTATTACATAGTAGTTGCATGCCTTGCCATATTACAAAAGTCACCTTCACTCATATAGTTAATGCAAACTATTCTTTCACACCTTACATTACATGGAATAAGGCTTAAATACTTTACTTTCATTAATGGTCCCTGAAAGGGCGCTCTACTTGCAGTTTGTACACCTTTTCAGTAAAGTGTGGTTCAGCAATGCACCCTATGGCTTTCAGCAGTCTGCAAGTACCTCTCTACCTCCCACAGCTCCAGTCCTGGGGGGCTTCACAGCAGTGCAAAAGAGAGGTCACAGTAACAGTGTAGTAAAAAGCTACTCTAAAACCTTGCAGAAGTAGGGGCAAAGTTTTTTCTACTGACAACACAATGAGATTAGCTCCAAGAACCCCCAAACAGAAGGCTAATTAGCACTGATTTCATTAGGAAGCCAGCTGAGGGCTAAGTCAAATGGCAGCTGCTGTACTGCCAAAACAACTCTATATATTAGATGGTGGGGGGGTGGGGGGTGTGTGTGTGGAAAAGCCACTTCTGTAAGTCTGATTCGAGCTCCATGCAACAAACTGGCCTGTTAAAGATAGGCCACACAAGCTACTGCCCCTCCCAGACAATACAAGGAATTGTAGACAATTTCAAACATTTCTCAGAGCTCAGTAACCAAACTGAATAAACACACCCTAATATTCCAAATATTGGCCAGCAAAACTGTTTGCCTGCAGGACACTGAACTCACCCTCTACTGCCACAGGACACAAGCATCCTCAGAACAGGACTGCATTTTTCTACTACTGCTCTACTAAGACCAGTTCAACAGAACAGAATGCTCTGTAGTTCTGTTAAAAATAAATATGCAAACCACGGGAGCAGCGGGAGGGAGATGTGGTCCTCAGCTTTCTCCCGGCTACACCTTCCATTAGGTTGGCATTTACTGTCAAGCTTCAGCATTAGAAAAGCTTAGCACAGTCAATGCTCAGACACGAGAGAGCATTTTAGGACCTACATCCTAAACTTGGATTTTATTAAAACATGCTTTTAGACAGAATTCTAAAACTAAATCCTTTTAATCCTGAGACCTGATATGAAAAGCCTCACGAACATGATAACCTGCTGACCACAACAAATCATATGGGCCTGGATATGGACTAGAAAGTATGGATAATATCAGAAGGTTTGTATGACATGTAACTGCATCCAGCAGCAGAGACCCAGTCAGTCATCACAGTCTGATACCTTCATGTTATACCAAAGAGGTACACATGCACCCAGTCAGTTCATTTGGACAGTTTGTCTTTTGGAGAGAAAATACTAAGAAGTGTATTACAGCAAAAAAGTCAAAGAAATTTATAAATGAGAATTTATTTCCCAGTTTTAAGTCTGAATACAGATAATATATCCATATAAAAGCTGATTCACCAGCCAGTCATTAACATGCTAGGGGGGAACGCTGTAATTTAAAAAAACAAACATTCAGATGCTGAAGCTCTGTAAGTTTTGAAGCAAATGTCATCAAGACAAGCTTTTTCCAAAGTAAACAACGATGTATTATATAGCATGTAACAAACATATCTTTAAAATAAACAGAATTGCACTACTTGTTTGCAGAAATAATATAAAACATTTACCCTTACGTTTAAAACTGCTTCCTGTTTCTTACTTTTAAATCAGTATTTAAATAGCAATGTCATTGATACAAAATATGAATTTGAACACAAGACTCAAGTTGCCTATTATTATTTACTGATCTTTCCATTAGATGAATAAAACATATATTAGCCATTATTTGCTTCCATTCAACTAAGCTCTATTAATTTGCCTTTCCATTGCAGGCAGAGGCATTAATGAAAATAATGTTATTCTAGAAAACACACTCTTAATGCATGCTATGAATACACATCCATCTGACCTCTCCTCTTCCTCCGCTGTCTTCTCCTGCTCTCTGACAAAGTCCTTTACACCAGCTCATGTGTATTTCTGCAGGAAGGCATTTTATAAGGCAAGTGTTATCAGTAGGCAACTTTTGCCATTTTGTGTTACAGAAGGAAAAAGTTACAGTAAATTACCAAATCCTACAAAAAGGTTGATATTGTCTAGAAAGCCTTTTCACATAAAGTTAAAAAGGAGCACATAACAAAGAAAACAGGGCAAAGCTCCAGTTCCAACAGTCACAATGGCAGAAATCAGGTATACAGGAGGGAAAATAAAATCTGGGCTTGTCAACCAAGCTTGCATCTACACGATCACAGCTTTTTAAACTAATTTGTCACACGCTTCTGTCCTAAAGGTGTTTAAGAGATGAACCAGTTAGTTGAGGTCATCAGAAAAATCAATAATTATTTACATTTTACAAGTGTAAAGCAAGTACAGGTATAAAAGACAAAAAAGCCCCACTGAATCTAAAAGAATGACTAATGCAAGAGAAGTCTTCTCTGAAACACTACAAAAGTGTAACAGCTATAGAAAATGCTATTTTTTTTGCAGCACAGAAAAGGGATCAAGATAAAATACATAAAGAAAAAGTAGAAGATATGCTATGTTTTTCTCATTTCACAGTGTACTTTCTTTATACAGTATTAATAGGCATACAGTTTCCTTCCCACCCTCCCTGAGAACTCCTTAGGATATATTCAAATTCTTCATCTGGAAAATAAAGATCACCCAATTCCAATAATCACCTCAGAGTTTTGAGGATTTCAGGCAATTAAAAAAAAAATAGGATTAGCAAGATTTCACATCATAGAATGGTTTGCATTGGCAGGGACATCTTTCACTACACCAGGTTGCTCAAAGCCCCATCCAACCTGGTCTTGAACACTTCCAGGGAGGGGGCATCCACAACTTCTCTGGTCAATCTGTTCAGTCATAGAAAAAAAAACTTCTTCCTTATATGCAATCTAAATCTGCCCTCGTTCAGTTTAAAACCATTGCCCTTTGTGCGGTCACTACAGGTCCTGGTAAAAAGTCTTTCACCGTCTTTCTTATAAGCCTCCTTTATATATTGAAAGGCTGCGATCAGGTCTCCCTGGAGCCTTCTCTTCTCCAGGATGAGCAAGACCAATGCTCTCAGCCTTTCTTCACAGGAGAGGTGTTTGAGCCCCGTGACCATTTTTTTGGCCCTCCTCTGGACCTGCTCTAACAGGTCCATGTCTGTCTTGTACTTAGGACCCCAGAGCTGGATCCGTGTGGGGTCTGACAAGACCTGAGTAAAGGGACAGAATCGCCTCCCTCAAGCTGCTGGGCATGCTTCTTTTGATGCAGCCCAGGATACAACTGGCTTTTTGGGCTGCAATCACACAGTGCCGGCTCACACCTCATTTTTCATCCACCAGGATCCCCAAGTCCTTCTCTGCAGGGCTGCTCTCGATCCGTTCATCCCCTATTCAGTACTGATACTGAAAACTGCCCTGACCCAGGTGCAGGACCTTGCACTTGGCCTATCTGAACTTCATGAGGCTCACGCTGGCCCACTCCTCAAGCCTGTCAACGTCCCTCTGGATGGCATCCCTTCCCTCTAGCAAAGTGAATCAACTGCATCACTCAGCTTGGTGTCACCTGCAAACTTGCTGAGGGTGCACTCAATCCCACTGTCTATGTCACCGATGAAGGTAGTAAATACTATTAGTCCCAGTATGGACACTTGAGGGACACCACTCAGTACTGGTTTCCACTTAGACTTTGAGCCGTACTATAATCTTTGGACATGGCTGTCCAGCCAATTCCTCATCCATCTAACAGTCCCTCTAACAAAACTGTCTTTCTACAATTTAATGGAAAGAATGTTGTGGGGGACCACATCAAAGGCCTTACAGATGTCCAGGCAGATTACATCTGGAGCTCTTCCCTTGTCTACTGAAGCAGTCACTCCATCATAGGAGGCCACCAGATTAGTCAGGCACAATTCGTCCTTGGTGAAGCCATGTTAGCTGTCTCCAATCACCTCCCTGTGCTCCCTATCTTACGTGTCTTTCACATCTTTTGACGTGTTTTCCACGTCAGAGAACCTGCTCCATGATCTTACTGGGCATTGAGGTGAGGCTGACTGGTTGGTAGTTTACAGGATCCTTCTTTTTACTCTTCTTAAAAACAGCTGTGATGTTTCTATTTTGCCAGTCACTGGGGTCTTCGCCTGACTGCCATGACTTTTCAAATATGATGGAGAATGGCTTGGCAAGTACATCAGCCAATTCCCTCAGGACCCTGGAATGCACCTCACTGGGTCCCACAGACATGTGTGCTCAGGTGGTGTCAAACCTGATCTTCACTTACAATGGGCTGTTGTACCTGCCTTGAGGTTCAGGTATTCGAGAGATATGGGAAAAGGTTACCACTGAAAATTGAGGCAAAATTTTTTAAAAACTTTTAAAAACTAAATTAACTTAACTGAAAGCATCATGGTAGGGAGAGGGAAGAACTCTTTTCTTTTTCTGCTGATAATTCATTTTCTAACTTGATATATAATCCCTTAAACATATGCAGTTTGGTCTCCATGGTGAAAGCATAAGCCATATCTAGAAAATGATACAATTTGGTTTTGACTGGTAGAATGATGCAGAGATATACATTTAGTATTGGACTGTTGTGTGGACTGCGCAGTGTTCTTAGAGACAATTTTTCCTCTTACAAAAAACAACACTGTGATATAAAATTGGTATAGGTAGTTGCACAACGTCTGAAGTAGCAAGTTGCCCATGTAAATAAAAAAAATATTTTCTCCCCACACTGCAAAAATCCAAAGTTGATTAAAACAAAAGAACTGTACTTCTATTTATCTTGAGGGTAGAAGAGATGAATGCAACAAATGGACAAAGTAGAAATAAACTTCTTTTATTTATATTATGTTTAAAAAGCAAAATTCACTAGTATTCTATCAGCAAAAACTGTGCAAAGTAGAAATAAGAGGAAAAAAAACATCAAGCCATGTTTGGCCACTTCTTTTGAGGTACCTGCACTGTTGATTTTGGACTAATGCCATCAGTTGTCCGTTTACAATATTCTTCATAACTTTGTATTTTGGTGCTAACAAAAAAAATCATCTCTCAGTGCACTGAACTGCAAAGGTGTAAAAGGCGTGCAAGTAATTTGCCATTTTTAAATCATTCTGATGCTTAGGAAGATCTAATGTATTTTTGCAAGTGCAAGCAAAGCAGCAAAAAAAAAATTCAGCTCCATTTTCTAGTCTGAGTAATGTTATGTGTGCAGCTTGTGGTTCCAATGAAGCAGCAAAGTTTACATACTTTTTGAAACAGTGAGTGCTGACTTTTGTATGTCTCTTCTTAAATTTGGTCTCTGCAGCTGTAATCGATTATGTCTTAAATACCTGCATAAATACATAACGGATAATTTTAGAGGTACCATCTTCTTTACAGCTAGAATACCTCATGTTTTAAGTCTTTTTTTTCCCTTTAGCTTAAATCACCATATTATTATAGAAAACTAAGTCCTAATCAATTCTAAATAAGTGCATTGATCACCTTTATAGTTTATGCTTCTTTATAATGACATTTTATACCACTCTGAATGGATACCTACCACTACCATGTTTATTTATCAGAGAGTATACTATTCATTGCAGGAATCTGTTTGAATTTGTTTCTCTAGCCAGCTCCTCTGAAAGCAGTAGGAGAGCACGTTCCTCAAACAGGATGCTCCCATACAATGCTGGCTGCTACCAACACATAGAAGCTGCTGTCCTAGGCAAAAATCACAATGAACTGATTTTTATAGTACTGGCTTATGACAAAATGACATGACGGGAGTCAAATAAAACAATTAATAAGCTTGTTTTCTTTTGCATAAGAACATCTACATGGCAAGAACATACTAAAATTATAGATGTAGATTACAGAATACGCTGCCATACTGCATCAAAAGGACCCGCCAAATCTTCTGAAACATACACACTACAATGCCTTGGCCAGAGCTACTTTTTTCCAAAATTATCCAATATACATTGAGATAAAAAAAAGCCCTATAATTCTTTTTACCTGTTTAGCAGTAACTACTTAATCACCTTATAAAACTACAGTTTTTGTATTTATAACCTAAATTCCACTGCAAAACCACAGACCGTATTTCTTAACACAAAGCTACAAAAAATGCTGGCTTTAAATACAATTACATTTAAGGAATGGGAAACAGATACATGGTTCAAGAAAGAAAAGAAAGCAACTTGCTTTGGAAAGGCAATCGTACAGACTGCAGGCAGACAAGCTTCCATGAGTGAAAACCAAAACCCATCAAATTTTAGAGCTGTGTAATTTCCTTTTGGAGATTGAAGTTTCTGGAGGAGGGACAAACCCTGCATGGGGTGTCGACATTGTAACATATACTCCAAGTGACAAACAACAGCTCTTAATTGGCAAGCTCTGCATGCCGAGTGGTAATTCATCTGCAAAAATGTTGAGATCTCACTCAAGAAGACACTTCAAGGTCTTCACTGCTGCAAGATACAGATGAGAAGTCATACCAAACCTGAAAACAAAATACTCCTTTCATTTGAAAGCCGAGTACCTCAGACAGGCTTGTGGCTCCCTGGGAAGTGAAAACAATTGCCAACACACTATGCTGGGCATTTAACAGCAAATAGTTGAAAAAGGGCAAGTAATGGGGATGTAATTTGTATGACTGACCATGAAGACTATAATTCTCTTATTGCAGATTTTGGATAATAAAAGAAGGTTTGGAGGCAATTGTGCTTTCTATCTGCAGCCCATTATGATACCATGTTGCAAAGATCCAACATTTTCATTTTTGTTCACGAGGAACTTTGTTATCCCTCAGTAAGATGGATGAGAATGAGGAGTCTACATTCACAATGTTGAAAAATAAAAATTACTTTCTTCCTGCCCTGTTGTGATTTGAAAACACAGATAACTTAAAACTTTAAACAAACGGTGGTCCAGTTGGCTAACTGAAGGTTTTCTGGTGACAGCTATGCAAGAATCAGCAGCAATGGCACAAGCAGTGAAGACAACCCACAAACTCTTTTTGAATGATACATGCCTGGCTAGTCAGACCAGGATCGGGCAGTTGGGACATCCAAGAGATGATGCCACTGACAGAGCTGCATCTCTTGCAGCTTCTTGGCTTCTACCAGTTCTCAGTGTTTGCTCTGGTAGAAGACAGGGCTAGGACGGGATGTTATTTCAAGCTGTAGTAACACTGAGATATGCTAAATTGCTTCAATTGCCAAATGTCACTGTCTGTGAAATATTAAGAAGGCAATTGTCAGCTGAACTATTAAACATTTTCCTAATCATAAAAAAAGTTGCCTGTTGAACAATTCAGTTGAGCCTCTTCCAGCAGTATGAGTTGATGATTTAAGAAAGCGTAGCCTACATTTGAGAGGAAAACTTTTACCTTGCATTTACCATTTCGTAGTCAACTGCAACATAAGTGCAGAGCCACACAACTCCCATTGGCCTGTGAACGTCCAAACAGTGCTAAAGAAAAGGCAATTACTTTTTGGACATTTCTATGATACAAATGTGCAACAAAGGACAAACAAAATTAGGTTCATTCATACCTTCTTCACATTAACCTCCTGCTGAATTCTACACGTTTCCACTTGCTGTAATTCAGAGCTAGATCAAAAAACTGACTACTTAAAAACCACTGAATACTGTATTTTTTTCCAACATGAATATCATACTTTAGTGACCTAATATTGAAATTCTCTACCAGAATCTACTGAGAAAAAATGCTGTACTTTTAACTAAACATATTAGATCAACCTTAACATTTTCTGCAAAAATCTGTAAAAAAGTTTACTCACGCACACAACTGCATTTGCATGCTTTCAGTATCTCAGGATCTTCCAAAATAGAAGACAAAAGATAAAAAATTGGACAGGGTAAAAAGAGAATCACAGATTACAGGATGTGAAATGACACAGCTACAATTATTGGCTGATCACACTTACTCTGTATTCAACAGCAGTAGACCATTAAAGCCCTTAATACTTTTATGCTTGCATTGTTCACTAGTCTGGTAAAACACTTTAGTGCTGCTCTAGCTGATGAGGGATCAAAATTTAAGCAATTCATAGAAAGCTTACTCTTAGTCAATGGTAGAAAGGAAGAATGCCACTTGAGGTATTCACTGACTACATTTGAGCAGCATCCTCTTTGGAAACTGTTTGTTACAATACTTGTTTTTTTTAAATTGGTGCTGAAGCTAAGTACACTGTTCTGCCAGCTGGTGATCAGAGTTCAGTTGCTGCTGAGTAGATAGGCTGGTAATCTAAACACAGACATGTTACAAAAGGTATAAATACTCCAGGATATTTCAGGGGTACCCACAGTTCTAGGCAGGCTCTTTTTCAAGGGGAGTTTCTCCTCAGAAGTCTAACAGTACATGCTAGAAAGAAAAATTAATTTCTAGACCTTCATACCAATAAAGAAGTACACAGAATTTTGATTAAAGAAATGAGTTAGTCATTTCATCTGAGACAGGAGTGACATTTATTCTGTCCTAGAATAAGAACCTTAGGAAGTAGACTTCTCAGACTTGATTCACCAAAACTGGAAATGCTTGTAGACAGCAGAAACAGTAAACTTCAAAGTTCTGCGATTCAATAAGGACTAATAACCTATGCAATTGAACACAGTATTAAGAGAGCTGGAAAAAAACCAGTTCTTCCAGTCATTCAGAGAATGTTGACAAAGACTTCTGTTTCACTCACACAAAGCCTGGAAGTCCACTTAATAAAAAGTACTGCCTTCATTTCAGAACTGATATGCATTTATCCACCTAACTGATCATTACATGCATGCAAATCAGAATTTCAAAGTGAGACAGTTCAATGTTTGTGCCTAATTACTGAAAGTGCATTTAGTAAGTCTTCTCTTCAGGTATCTTGTTGAAGCAACACACCTACAGTCAGATTACAGAGTACTTGATATAAAGCACTATATATCTGAATTGGTAAAGAAATCTCTCAAACTTAGTATCAAAATACTGTCATTCTAGTAAAGAAGTTTTTAAACATGTAATAATAAATTCTCTGCTGTATAGAGAATACATTTTTTCAGCCCTTTCCATCTGAAAAAAACAAGTTTTCACCTTTCCCCACCCCCCCAAACCCTATTAAAAAATATTCTCAAGAACTATGTAAAGAATTTTGTACTTAAACAATAAAGAAGGGAAAAAAGATGAAGTGCATACTTGCTAAAGATATGATACAGTTCAATACAGTTATACAAAAGGTAAAGATTTTGCTGAGGTTTTGAACAAAAGTGAACACTTCTAGGAAAACCCAACAGATTTATGATTATTCATCTGAAAGCATATCCAATCATTCTTACTCTATTGTCACCTGTTTACAAAAGGTGAAAAGTAGTCCATCTCTAGGTGTCAAAAACAACTGGACCAAAGAACAAAGAAACTAAAAAAACCATGCTACTGCTACAAGTGCTTCTCTATTAGCAAAGAAATTAAACCCAGCACATTCATGTTACTTTTGAAAACTAGATCGATGGGTAGTTTTTCCTGTGAGACCTTTTCTCTCAGCCCAATCACTGAAAAATAACATGCTAAGCAGGAAATTCACAATTCCAAATGATCCCATTTAATCTTGCCAGTTCAGCAGCAATTCATTCCAAATTCAGTAGCATATGGTTTGCACGTGTAAAGTAGCAGTGATTCCACACATCCATCCGGAGTAGCTGGCAACTAGCTGCCCCTACATTCCAACCTCCAAAAAAAAGTTACTGCTATAATGTTGCTCCTACAATTCTTAACTTGTTATTTTAGCATGAAAATACTCAATTTACTTTTAATATGGATAAGAGACTCCCTACAGAACTCAACTAAACTTTTATCCAAATACTCCCCAGGACTCAGAAACATAAACATGCATATTGTAATGCTTTAGTTTTACTTGGAACTGGTTTCAGCATTTCCTAAGATACTTCTATCCATTATAGCATGGAAACTTTGTAACATTTCAGAAGTGAAATACATGTTTTGGAAAAAAACCTCACCCAACCTACCTCCAAAACAAACCCACAGAATACAACCCCCTCCCCAAACCAAAAAAAACCCCAAAACCAAGAAACCCACAACCCATCATCAAATCCACTAAAAGAAAAGAAAAGGCCAAAATACGTTTCAGCTTCATTACAGTTAGCCTTAAGATTTCCCCACATTCAAAAAAGAATTCCTCTACTAGAGATGCAACTTATACCAGTAAGAGTCAATCCTTGCCTTGATTTTCAACCAAAAGTATATCTACTAGTGTATCCATAAACAGAATAACTTAACCCAGTCAAAGAACTATCCCCCCTACCCCAATCAAAGCCAGTGGTGGTTGTGGTGGCAGTGTCATAATTTATATTAATTAGGGATGGGTTTTCACATTAAAACCAAATTTGAGCTTTGTCAGAAAAGCACAAAGCTGTGGTAATCTAAATTTCTTCACAGATTACACTTGTTCTGCAGATATTATTTTATAACACTAAAAGAGAGGGAGATTTACACAGCTGTCTGACAATTTTGTCTCAATGAGAGACTGTAAGAGTTCAGGGAACACCACACTCTAGCTTGGTAAAGAAGTTGCTTTGAACTGATTTGGGGCCATCGGAAAAAGAAACACATGGAAAGCTTATTTAAAGTGACTTGTAGGGTTCACAGACTGATTAGTACAACTTTTTATATAATCGTATCTATGCCACTACAGTAGAAAGCTTAACAGAGTCATTCAATAAATTTATCTACCTACTTCAGAACTATGGCAGTAAATTTAGAAGTTTTTATTAAGTTAAAATCTTGCACAATTTGCCAAGTAACAATAAAGGCTTTTCTGAATTGTTTTTTCCACTGTGGTAAGTGTTTCTGAAGTAATAAAGCTAAGGTGTGGCAACTCTATTTTACAAATACAGACCTACTGCAAATAAAGAGAGATTCCTGTATAAAAGGAAGTTAGGCCATAGCAAACAGCATAGTAGTTTCTGTTCAAGCTTAATAAAGTAAATAACTGCACTGGAAAATATTCTGTTCTGGGCTTTCTGCCATACAGGAAGGGTGTTGAATATGTCAGTGTCCATAATTACTATCAACAGAAAAAAAACCCAGAAAGCAACAGTTCAGCTCCTAATTCTTTCACATTATCACTTTCAAGAGCGAAGTACAATTTACATCTTCCTCTCCCTTGTATTCACTCTAACATGTCTATACATTTTAAAGTTAGGCTACAGTTCTGAAGTTTGTGTTTCACTAACTATTAAGTACAATTTTAATTTTATTTTTTCCTTTCATCAGAATTGAGTTACTTAATAGTCCACATATTTAATAGTCTTTTTTACGAATGGAAAGGGGAAGAGGTTTTAGCCTCCTTTTTAAAATGAAGAAATACTCCATTACCATTTTTTCTCTAAGAATAAGATAAAAACCTTTCTTGGCTAGGAAAGGGAATGCTAACAAATGTCTTTTTACTGTATACTTATGTATCAACCTTTTATAGCCAATCCTGTCATAATTGTATGTTCAGTTTAAGCAATCACTATTGCATCAAAACTGCACAAAAGCAATTCTGGACAGTAATCACAGCAGTAAGATTATTGGCTGGTGATCCCCAGCAATTACAGTACTGTCATTTATTGCAATGCTGCTCATCAACTCAACTACCATTATGAGCATGTTCTTTGTGAACTGCAAAATAAAAGGGACCAACTTAAAATCACCACAAACGTACTTTAAGCAAACGAGTTCTAATTGACATTTGTGATAAGCTAAGACAGCACAAGGCAAACTAGTCTCAGATGATAAGTGACTTGAGATCACTGTAACTCAGATGACTGTGATTACTCTTAACTCGATAGCCTCCAGCATTAATATCCTTTGCATTAGAAGATTTAATATTTAATATTAGTTTTAATACCACTAAGAAATTATTAGGGTTGCTATTGTCATCTTAAAATACTTTTGAAACTATTAATTTAGGCATGAAAATAAAGACCCAAATTTCTCATTTAAGAATGAAGCTTTTATGGATACAAAATCTGCTGATATCAAGACAATATAATCCAATTATCACCTTTTCAAAATATTAATATGGGACAACATATAGAACTAATACATCAAGTATATGCACTCAGAGTTAGTATCTTGAATCAAGTACTGATTTATCTTAAAATAAGTTCTGAAACAGAGACAGCAAAGCAGATTTATTCTGAAATTGAGATGTTAAAATTTATGTATTAAGCCAAGAAAGATTATTATTATTATTTCTAGTTCTGACAATGAAAGTCAAACCATCACTTCTTTGTGTTTTTTTTAAAAAAAAAAAAACAACACAAAAACTTTAGTTAGAATGTTTCTTCGTAAAACTGCAATTTTTTCCCCCTTGAATGATCTTTACAAATTAAGGCTGAACTTGATTTCAAACACAATTTTATTTCCCTACAGAGACTACCACTAAGATACATGTCCATAAATGTGTTGCAGATTTAAAACATATTATGACCTTGGTATGCATAACTGAAACCAAACTCGAAGCTTAAAACCCCTTCTTTAACAAAAGACAACTGATCATACCAAATCTTTATGTGTAAACTTCTGTAACACTCACTGTACACAACTTACAAAAAGGACTGGGTCTCAATGTTGCATCAATTCTACACTAGAATTTCTTTTGTCTTTTTTTAAACAATAAACCTGCATTTCCAGCCTGATTTACGACAATGCATACATTCCAAGGGATACAGAATACCATAATGATGCTTCTGTTCAATGCAATTAAATGAACCTTTAATATTCAGGTTCTAACATTCTGATATACAAATTATACTATACTAACGCTAGGCAACACATTTTAGAAGCGATGATGTTTTTTTCCAGCAATGCAGTAAGAGACAATGGTTAACTCCACAACGCATACCAAATTTCTGAATTGCTGAAAACAAGGCATATACCTGTTCCTTTACAGAAGCTAAAATGGTAGTGGCAGTGGTCTCTGCTTCCATGCCTGGGCCTGTTGAAGTTTCCTGTGTTGTCTGCGGCAGCCCCTCCTCCACCATTGGGGTCTGCTCAGGGGCTGGCATTTTGCCTGCAAAAACAATATTTTAAAACAGTTTACATTTTGAGCCAGTGATGTTTAAAATTCAAGTTTTCAGGACTATAAATTCTCTTGTCTTTTTCTTCTAAAACCTTTCCAAACTTAACCACATTAGCAGAGAACTTTGTTATTAATATCAATGTATGTTGCTCTTACTGTTCTTCACCTTCACAAATTAAAACCAGAATTACATACGGAATGTGAGGGCCGGGCAGAAGCAAGAAAGCACCATGACATTTAAAGATTACTTTTAAAACACTACTTTGTGGTAGTTACTAAAAGTAGGAAAATCCACGACGTGAAAAATACTGCTGTTAAACATTAACAACACCCAGGATCCGCAAAAGTTTACCACACATGCAGTTTTTAGCATAGAGGAATGACATGTAGCAGCAGAATGCTTTGCTGTTAGGAACAAACCATGGAAGAGACTAATTATGGTAATAAAAAGTTAATGGGAATAATGCTTCTAATGTTTCTTTTGCAAAAGAGGAATTTAAAACACTAAAGTTAAACCAATTGCCCTGGGCTATGCATAGCGTGGAAAGGACCAACAGGATTAGTGTTCAAGAACCCCAAAGTTCATTATTGTGGAGGCAGCACACTAACAATTCCAATACATGTAAAAAAACCCAATTTATTTGTTTAACTACAGAAGTCACTATTAATTCATATTACAGAGACAGTGATGAAGTGTGTTTAGTACTTTGAAAATAGCAAGTAGGAGGTATTCATGTAGCTTTTGCACATATAGCATACTTTAATTTCCTTCAGAAAAAAGAAAATAAAGCTTGTGATAGACAGTATTTCATTTTAGATTTCCAGAACAAACTCAACATTCCTAGATGAAACAAAGATGAACAGCAGCTTCCTTCCCTTCATTTCAGAAAGAGCAAGGAGCAGCTTATGCTGTGAACATGCTCCAAGGCCAGGAACAGACCCTTGAGACCCCTCAGTCCTGACCTGTTTTACCACGACCATCCCTGCTCTGCCACCAGCCTTTTAAATGCTGAATCAGCATAAAGCTGGGCACACACCACCCTAAAAAGCACACACCACCCTAAAAAGACAGAGGACAATCTACAAGATCAGTGGCTGTGCTGTAAGGCTGCGCGTTTCTCATTTGACCCTCGAGGCACCTCTTCTGGAATCACCCTACGGGGTCGCTCGCCCTCTCGACACATTTTCTGCACTGGTGCCTATACACCAATATAGGCAAAGCACTATATTGTCAGAGGACTTCTATGCTACTACAGGCAGCCTTGGGCAGAATAGATGAGTGGAAACCAGAAAAGAGATGATGTAAGAGAAAGTGCTTGCTTTCTGCTTTGCGTACAGCGGCATGTGCACTATGAGAGGGATGACTTCTCTTCAGGCTTAAGAGCCCCTTCAAGTGCGTTAGCAGGGCGTCTTTATTAATGACACTATTCCAGTCTGCTAAGAGAGCTGGTAACGTGGTTAATGTGCAGTTTCACCTCAGCCGGGGAGCAAGTCAAACAACAACTTCAGAGAAACTAAAGCAAGATGAGTGAAGAGAGGCAGTGGAGTAGTAGTGGGGTAACATATGGCGTAGGAGCCTGCTCACCCATCAACTTCTACCACTGCGAATTAAAAAAGAAAAGGTGCTTCCAAAAGCATGTTAGAGCAAAAGCCTCACTTGGGCTCAGCTACCTTCTGGAGAAGGGCCTCCCCTCCCCTCAGCGGCTGCACAAGTAATACAGGGAGACTTTCCAGCAACCTGGAAAGAGTCCGTATAAACAGCCCACTCCCACCTCACGTCTGTATCACATTTATCTTCTGGAACAAGGAAAAAGAAATTCCACAGGTACAGTGCTGCCAGGTTTCTGGCGTCCGGATTGCAGAGGGAAACCTGAGCACGCTAGCTTAGCAACACGAAGACCAGCTACCCTCACCTCACCTCCCAACAGGGCCGAACCACAAACGTGGTGACGTGAAGACCGTGCCACGCTCCGTCCTTCCCCTGAGCCGAAAAAACTGAAATCCACACCGAATACACGGTTCTTCCTCTCCCGCCGCACCCGCGCAAAGCCCTTCCCGCCTCGCCTCACCTCGCCCACACCCCGCTCTCTGAGGGAGAGGAGGCCCCGCCACCGCCGTGCCCGCCGCCTCCAGCCCGCCACCGCTCCTCACCGCCGACCCCCGGGGCAGGGGGCCGTGCCCCGGGCGCGGGGAAGCGGCCCCCGGCCCTCCCCACCCTGAGGGGGGGAAGGCGGCAGCCCCACCTGGCCCAGGGCCTCCCGTGCCCGCCCGTTCCCGGCTGGCTGCCGGCGAACGCGCTTCTTCGCCGGGACGCCAGCGGCTTGGGGCGAGAAACGGGCAGCAGGGGGACGGCGGGCGGGACGCCGCGTACCGCGGGCCCTCCCGAGCCGGCTGTGCGCCCTCCGCCCCCGGCCCAGCCGCACCTGCCGGGAGCGGCGGGGAGGAGAGCGGCCCCCGCCAGGCAGCGCGGCGGCACCGCCGAGCCGTCCGGCTGCCGCAGTCTGCCGCTGCCAGAGGGGCGAGAGCACGAGAAGCTGAGTTCTTGAACAACAACAACAAAGAAAAAAAAAAGAAAAATACAAGAAAACGAAGGACCAGAACCATTTCTTCCACTGTTCCTTTATCGCACCCAACTGATGTCCGTCTGTGCTGCAGTGCCTGTCGGTGTGTACGTCTGAAGGAGACCAAGGTGGGTCTCGCAACTGGAACAGAACTTGCTCTTGGAGAACAAAGGGACAGTACGTGCCTCTTGGCTTCCAAAGTACCACCGCGTGAATAAACAGCCGTATCTGCCTGTTTCTGAAACATTTTTATTCGCTTCAAGCTTGCAACTACAAAGGCTGCCACACTGAGATTTTCATGAGCCCACCGTAAGCCCGGCGTACACCTAAAGCTTCAAGTACCCTTGTTTCTACAGGAACAAGTGAAATAGCATTCAAGAAAGCAGAATAAAAAGCACGCTTTAATGGTTATATAATAGGACTTTGAAAAGTCAAAGATGTAACTTCAAGGTTTTAGAAAAATAAAAATGTATTCTCTTAGGGTTTTACTTGTAAAAATCAACGCTTTCATCAAGCTGTAATAACCCAAAGAATCACAGAATACATGTTATGACTCCCTGGGTCATACCTGATCTTTTAAATCACTTTCCACAGTTCTTTTATGACTACAGCTCAGTGTTTCTGGTTTCTAAATGGACTGTTAAATTTGCAAGCATATCATGAAGTAATAAAACTACCCAGTCAAGCTTTTCCTTCATTTAGGAATATTTGCCAAGTAATCAGAAGGCCAAATCTCAAAAACTCTCTCAAGTTACACATGACCTTTTTTCAGAAATGGGCTGCTTTCTTCCTCCCGTTCCTCAACATCCCAACTTGTCTTCACCTGCACGGTAACCAGGGGAGTGTCCATCATGGGTTGGGACTCCCAGGTGAGAAGCACAAAATACAGTGCAATAGTAAATAAAGCCAATCTTTCAGATAAATAAATAAAAAAAAAAAGCAGCACTGAATTCCCAGTTATGCATGTCTGTAGCTTTAAATCAATTAAATATTTAGATGTGCTGTGGTTTAACCCCAGTGGGCAGCTCAGCCCTCCGCAGCCGCTCACTCACTTTCCCCCCAGTGGGATGGGGAGAGAATCAAAGGGTAAAAGTGCAGAAACTTGTGGGTTAAGATAGACAGTTTAATAAAGCAAAAAGCACAGCTATTTACTTACTTTAAAAAAGTGACTTTTTGAAGCTTCTATGATGTGCCACAAAAGTACTATGAAAATGTAGTGCCGATTCCTTCTAAGCGATCGCTTTCAAAGTCCATTTTCTACATGAATGCTTAAAACTGGAATAAAAACCTCTACAAAACTATGATACAATGAGCACAGATGTGAGACGATCTCAATTTGTCTTTTCCAAAATTTTGTCTGTCACTCTCTTCTCACCCCAGCACTGTGAAGTAACTCTTCAACCTACGTGTAGTAAACTTCTGTAACAAACCAGTCAAGAAAATGTACATCTGAACTAGTTGGAAGGTATGGTAATTTGTCTGAACAGAAAATATACCCAATATTGAGTGTCTAATAATAACACTCAGATAAAAAGGAATCAAATCAATTATTAATAAAGATGTCAGTGTTAAATGCACATCTATCTCAGTGTTAAGAGGTGTAATTAGAGAGCTATACTCTTCCACACAGGCAGTTGTTTTAACTGCTGTTCTTTCAATTAACACGTTTCTTGGCAAAGTTACTGATTTTCTAATCTCGATTTCAAGATTAGACAACTGTTGGCTTTGATCCTACAAGCACTTACGTACATACTTAAGCTAACACAAACGAGTATGCTCATTTACTCCGACCTCCTGCACGGCCAGGCAGCTGTGAGGCACATGAACTCAGGTGACACGCTGCAGGAGAGGAAGGCACCGGGCGTTGCTCTCCATGGGCCAGCCCCATAGAGGACCCAGTTCCCACCACCATGCCTCCATCTAGGCATGCTGTGTGAGGAAAGGAACTCACAAAGCCATTTTAGATTCTCATATTCACCTTACAGGAACAAGAAATACGAAATGCACGAGAATCACGAGAGCCTTAAAATCAGGTACGAGGAAAACTCGTGAAGAGTTAATAAGAAAACCTCTTTCTTCCCTAACCAAAACTGGGATTTACTGGCTGAAAATACTCCCTGAACTTAGTTGTGTTACTTACGCCTTTGGGTATGGCTGATTCATTATTGGAAAACAAGCAAGCAGACTTCATCCCTGAAAAAATTAGGTTCATAGTTATTTTGCCTGCCTCTTGTGTCATGGCCCAGCAGTTAAGATGTCACCCAAATGGGTGACTTTGTTCCTACGTTTTTCCCAGTCTGTCCAAATGCTCATCCCCTACAACCTTTCGCTGCAGTATCACAGCGAGTAAACTGCAGTCAGGAGGGATATAGGGCTGCTTTCTACAAACCTCAGGCACTGATGAATAAGACAATGTACAGGGGTACCATTTATAAATGCACCGTAAAGCTTCCTTGGATTCCAGCTCTTTTAATTCTCAAATTGCTCCTGCGCATTAAAGATACTGAGATCTATGTAGCCATAATGAAAACTCAGAAAACATATTTTACTGTCCTACTGCTCTGTGCAAACCATTTCAACATACCTTATTCATATCTTAAAATTACTGAGTACGAGAGAACAGTTAACAGATTTGAGCTCTCTGCTATAGCAAAGAAAGCATGAGAACTGAAAGATTTAAATTTTTTGAGATGATCTTTTGATGGATGTTGCAGAACTACAGATTTGTGAATGGTGTGAATGGTTCTAGTATAGCTCAAAAGTGTAATGTGAGATACTTTGAAACTTTTGGGGGAGATTAACAACAGACAAGGAGAACAGTAAGAATTTGCTACTGTTTTCTGTGGATTTCAGTCTCTGATAAAACGAATGTATTTTCAATAATTTAAATAATTTTTCAGAAAAATTGTTACATGCTTCATCTTGTAGTATACATATGAGAAAATTCTTAACACCTATTCTGAATTTTGAAATTCTCTAAAAGTAAAGGACAAAAGAACGGAAGCAGCGACAGTCTAGCTCTAGGCTGGCCTGCATTTACATTTTCAAACTAGATGCAAGTGTGCAATGAAAATAAAGTTGTTCCATCTGAACCCTCTAGTCTGAAATACCCTACAGTAATTCTGAAAATAGCAGCTTTTCCATCCTCTCTACCATGGAGGCTCACTCAAATGGTTTCATGAAACCATGCAGTAAGTTAGATCAGAGCAAACCAAGCCATCAAAAAGAGCAAGTTTTCAACCCAACAAGTGTATGGCAGAGACCATCTCTTTAGGCAAATGCAGGGATTTGCTTTGAGTAAACTGCATTTAAACAGCCACTTTAACTGCCTCTTCAGAGGATACCTGTTGCCTCCACCATGCACAATTAGCTTGTTTTCATCTAGCACCAACTCCTAAAAACCTCCCAGATGTCCTCATTTTCTGCAAATGCAGCAGACTTCTTGGCACCCCAGCATTGATGATGGGGCAGATTCACCAGTTTTCTTTAGTAGCTTGCCAATCCTGGCTTTCATACTGGTCCTCTAAGCATGCAGCGAGGTTGCAGGTTGCCAAAATGGGTAATACTTTCTTTTGTGTCTGATCAAATGGTCAAACAGCTGCAAAGCAAATCAGCTCAGTGAGTTCATCTGACACAAAGCTATGGTTTTTTTGGGGGTGGGGTGTATTTTTCTGAACCAGCAGATCTTGCAGCTGTATAATCACTGATGCAAGGAAGGAACAAGAATACACAGTTGGGAAGGAGAGAAGAAATACGAGAAATGACTAAACGGAGTGTAGGAAACCATGGCTTTAATTCTTCATTCTCGTTAGTCTCTACTCTCCACCTTTCACTTCTCCTCATTTTATTTTCTTAGAGATATCCAGATAGCTTTGCCAGCATCAAGTAATCCCTCTCCTTGTAGTGCAGACTCAAGAAGCCAGACCTTTCCAGGTTCCCTGCAAGACAGCAAAAGCAGTGCTTTTTTACAGCTTCCTACTCACTTCCCTTCGTATTCCTCTTGCCTTCCTTACACAGGTTATTTTCCCAAATTTCCCTGTTTCTGAGCCTCCCATTGCTGACCTGAAGCCAGGAGCAAGAGTCAAAGTAATTTGTGCTGAAGAGGTAATACAATTCTTATGAACACTGCCAACTAGGATAGGATAGACTATTTCATGAGGGAACGATGAGCACATCCCAGCTCTCAAAGATTCTTCTTTTTTCATCCTTTACAGTATATGTGAAATTCAAAACCAAAACAAGACTTACTGCATTTCTACAGTTTTTAGATGAAGACATGATTAAAATTTATCTGATTTTTTGAGTTACTTCACAGACATGTCAGTACACTTCTAGGTATGCGTAGATCCCATTAGCTCCATCCTGCTACAAGGATGGAGTGTTGCTCACCTACAAACTAGGCAGTGATGTACATTCTCAGGCTTGGTGCAACAAAGTGACTAAACTAAGATAAACTCTGTATTGTCTCTACCAGCCTATAGTTATGTGTTTGGATGAAAAGACAGTAGATGACACCTTATCCACTTGCAAAAAACGATGCAATCAATTAAAAATGGATTATGTGAAAGATAGCTCAAATATTTACATGAAAAATAGGTTTTAAAATTTCCAGATGCAGTAAGTCAAGATACTTCAAGTATCACACTATAGGCTAACCATTCTGTTAAGATATCACTTCTCTTTATGAACATCAGTAGTGCTGAAGTTTTGTTTATGTGGACATAAGGATGAAACCAGGGAAGTAAATACATTACCTGAAGAAAATATGGAAGAAACTGACTTCTGTAATGACATGACAGAAAAACCTCACCTGCACAATTGTGCAGACTGAGTCCCACAGTAATAAAAGAAATCTACATGCAACTGACATGCTACTCAAGACATGTGGGAGATGCATTCAACTACCTTACTGCTAAATGTAGTATCTTCCTCATCCTTTTTTCTTTTCTGGATACAGTTTTTCCTCTCTCTTTTTAATTTTTTTTAATTATTATTATTTAAATACATGCAGGTTCAAAAGGCATTTGGTGCTATGTCATTTTTTAAATGTTAAAAATTATTACCCTAGCTTTTGGATAAATATATTTTTGTTACAGCTCCTAGTAAAAGACAGGTGGGGTTTTTTTGTTGTTGTTGTTTGGGGTTTTTTTTGGTTTGGTTTTTTTTTTTTTTTTTTGCCGATGGCTACATACTTTAACTGCACTCTAGCAAGCAGGCAAGATTCTACATCCGCAAATATCCAGTTGTAACATGCTCACGAGATTAATATTTTTTATAGCTTTCAAACTACCCATTCACCAGAAGAGATCAGACAGGTATGGCAAGACGACCATTTTGAATAAAGGGATATTCACAATCATATCCTTGAAGGCCTGAGGCACCATTTGTAGCTCACCTTAAAAAAAAGAAGAATCTTTGTGATCTGAAGGATGTCTGGTGAGTGTTCACACTTCACAAATATAATACCATAAACTAATTGGCACAAACTAGAGTTTTCAGTAGTGTAAGCCAACAAGGCTCCGTGCCTTAAAGAAAAGACAACAGACCACAAATCTGAATCCTTCCTTTGGACCATCCCAAGCCTGTATTGCTCTGCTCTGCTGATATATATGTGAATCCACTGCCACTTAGAACAACCTCATCAGAGCACAGTGCTGAAAGCCAGTTCTGCAGACTAGCAAATAAACAGCAGATGTATCTCAAGGGATAAAGTTCAGTCTCATCCTAGTGCAGACTGAGGGGGAGGAAGGATATGTAACATCACAGAAGGATTTTAGATTTTAGAAACAGACTGTCAGGTGACAAAGACATTCATCAATTATTCATTCAACCATTCATAGAAGAATAAATTCTTGGTTTGGTGTTGGAATATTCTCAACTAATTTAAGGTATGAAATCATTCAGAATGACTATCACAAAACAACACCACTTAAAAACTCTAACAGCTGAGTAACTGAAGTGCACGTATGCTGTACGGTACTGCTACCAAATGCCTGCAAAGCGTAGGTGCTCCAAACTGACACATTTCAATCACCCACCTGAAAACTCTTACAAACAAGGAAATGAGAGTTAAACTGAGAATAACTGTAAGTAAAGATATAAACATTACCAAGCAGAACAATAGCTGCAGCTGCTATTCAATTTCCACTTATATTTTCTCCTAGCCCTGTAAAATGATTACTGAACTATTACTCTATACATTATTGCTAAATATAATGCATGTTAACTGTAGGCAGATATATTTCAACTGGAAGTATTATAAAACCAGATTTATTTTATATTAATTTATAAAAGTATGCTTCTCAATTTTGTCATATAGTATATTGGAAAAAATTACTATATAAACAGTTTTCCTCATGATAAAAATTAACAGGTACAACCACAATTTTAAAAGACAGCTGAAGAGTTCCAGACTTCCACAGCTCCCCCTGCTTTGCCCATGCAAGTTTTTGAGGGATGTGGTGTGACGTGTATCACTGAGATGGTCTGGAACCAGACACTACCAAACCCCTTTTGCATCCTGCCTTTAAAAAAAACAACCACACTAGATCAGTGGTCTGATTTCACTTATAACAGAGACTCACATATTTTTACTGACGCTGTAGTCTCCATCTCTGCACTGAGAACCGTGGTTCAGAAATGAGTGACCAATAAGCAGCAGCTTAAATCAGGGTTAGCAGGGAGAAAAATCCAACGATGCCCTTGCAAAACTTAGAAACTGATGATGTTGAAACTTCTGCTTTTACTAGGGATACATATGCAAGCTCTTGAATGAAATCTACTGTTGTTCCTGCTCAAATGACTACTACAAAAACGTCAAACTCTTGTATACCATAAAGATAGATTTGGGAATACCACTGTTCTCTAATAAACATGCCTATGGAGTAGCAAAAGGTTTACTAAAATTAAGTCTTCTCAATTAGTAAACTGTAGTTAACTCTTCATTTTGCTCTTAAAAGGAACTGCACAGCAAAACTCAGTTTGCTGCTAAGAACGCTCTACATGCAAACTTCTACATTTAATCAAATGGAGTTCTTTCCTCTTCTGTTCTCCAAGCTAGAAGCTAAAAAAGTGGCATGTAGTAGCAAACTCTACATGAATTAGACAACAAGCATCTGGCTTTAAAGCCTAAATTACCAATACTTCAATCAGTTCCCCAATCTCCAAAAAAAAAAGAAGTATCATTGGTATTATTTTTCTGAGGTATATTTTACTTTGTTTATCCTTAAAAACTTTAAGTACTGGTAGCGGGATTACACATAACTCTATAGAGAATGTATTATTTCTGCGAATACTTTATAAAGAGATGAAAAGCTGTGAAGCACCAAAATTTACAAGTGACATTACAGTTAGAGGAGATCAAAGACAACCGAGTAACTTGAGGAAAACTTTAAAGCAAGGTGAATAAACTGATGTTGATAAATACAAAATTATATGAACTATTCCTATCAAAGTGAACCATATCCCTTCCCATAGCAGGGGGTGGATGATAGAAGCATAACTATAAAGTTAGACACACTTAGGTTAAAATGTTTGGCTTGGCATGAAGACTTTGCAGAAGTGCCATATGGGAAAAAAAGTCAGGTCAATGGTACATAAAATAATGCCAATAATTTTAACCACACTCCGAAATAGATGCCCACAGTGCAAAAGGTAGACAATTCAGTATACAGTAACAAGAAAACTCAGAGTGACAGAAAACTATCTACCAAGGGAATGAAGATTAAGTATAGAAGTGGTCAAGAAGAGAAACAAATACTGAATGACAGCAAATGGTTCAGGTTTTTCACTGATGCTCAGTTAGAACAAGAAGAAACCCTCAGACCAGTATTCACAGGCTTCCTGTTGTATGGAAGCACCGCATCTTTATGCAGCACTCTACAATGATGCTAAGATGATTTTCTTCTCTCAGTGAAAAACATTTCTTCCTGTAAAATCTGCTAGAGGCAAACAATTTTGTCATGAGATGGCAGTATTTCGCATCAAAGTTTACCAGTTGAAGATGCAATTTATATAGCTTTCCTGCCTCAGTTCCTGGAAGACTGAAAATATGACTCAAATGTATTTTAAAAGCTCAAATCCAAAGTTTCAAAGGAATCTCTGATACTGGTCACAACATCATCATTCTCATTCCTACCTTTTAATTCCCTGCCCCATATCCTAGTCTAATTCTAATTTCTGAGCAGGGACAATTAAGCACACCAAACTCAGTAACAAGCACTAGAACTTCAGGTGTTAAGAAATAAGAATGGATATGTCAAGAGTAGATTATATCAAATCTACCTAATTTTGTTCTCTGACAAGAGCACTAGAAGAAATACATCCTGAATGTAAAGCTTTTGACACTGCCACATGGCCTTCTGACAAGCAGCCTAGATAGCACAGGTGAAAACACTAGGGCAGGGGGAAAGAGGTAACCAGCGTAACTGGTTAGAAAGTTGTAATCAAAGCAGTAGTTAATAGTTCACTTGCATCAAAGGTGCGTAACAGATGAAAGCTAGCACCACTGTCAGCCTTCTGCAGGTGAGGGCTGGGGGCAGGGGAAGGAAATGCGCGTATCACTGAGTGGTAGGGCCAGCATTCAGAGATCGTGAACTGTAGGACAATCTATCCAAAAACAAATGCCAAGCTCAAAAGCAGCTGATCCCAACTCAAACTGAACATTGAAGCTTGTCTATCCATCCCAGTGATACCCACTGATTTCGTATTACCTCCACACGCATAATCCTGCCTTGCTTATATGCAAGTTCACCTGGGCTACAAAGATGATCAAAGCCCTGCACTGAAGCAGAAACTAACGCAGTACAGAAGACAACTAGCAAGACGACAACAACTCTGTGGGAAACAACATGAAGTTGGGTTGCCTGTAATCAAAGCACAATTTCCCGTGACAAATAAAAAGGAGGGGAAAAAGAAAAAGATACCTCATTCACCACTCCTGCTTATTTTCCATTTCCCACTGCACTGAAATGCACAATCTTCCCCTGCTTAGCTAAAGAAGTGTATCCAGTTTTGTGCACCCCATTTCAAGTTGGATCAATTGAAAAGTCAGAAGAGAACAACCAAAGCTATGCAAATTTTATGTAGGAGTTGCCCATTTTTGGATACAGAACAGAGACTATGGGGAAGAGTGATAACAGCTGAAATATTGAAGTCACTGCAGAAAAGAGAAAACAATAATCAAGAATAACATTTAAAAGCTACTGCTACCTTCTTGCCAGGTATCAGACAATATCAATTACATTAAGTGTTACTGTCTCTTCTAAATGGGATACTGGAGTGCTCTTCCTCCCTTCCAAATTCAAACAACTTTATTTTTTAGACTTTTTCATAGCTACCGATAATAGAAAAAAACTAAATGCTCACAGTTAGGATTTAGATATATCTGACAATTAATATGTATATATTTAAATGAGCAACTCTACCACCAGAAAAGTTACAAACTTAATCAGTTATCTTCACTGTGCTTTAACATAAAGCCCCAAATGTGGAGTTTAAAACACAGCTATCAACAGCAAATCCCCTCAATAACATGAAGTAGTTGAAAAATTACAAAATTTTAAGTCTTAACAAAACGTAACAATTAATTACTGGTTTAGGGGATTTCCACTTTCAAAACAGAGAAAGCCTGCTCTTGCTTGCACTGTGCAAGTCCAGGAAAACGTCAATGTAATAACTCAGGAAATACACTCATGGATGACAACAGCAGAAAAGAATGCACTTCCAGAACTTGCAAGATTGCTATTGCATATAACGCTTAAATAGTAATTGTAGTTAAGAGGCATATCTTTCCATTTTTAGAATGCCTTACTTAAGCTTCATAAAAATATATACAACTTCAGATAGCTGATACTGAAGGGAACCTTCTCAGCACTGTAAGGTAAGGAAGAGGAAGCAGCTGAACATCAGGCAGGAAAGCACCCCAAGCCAAACAAAGCCCCAACACCCTTCAGCAGAATAAAGTGCTAAAACCAGTCCTGTTGGAAAGGGAGGAATCAACAAGAAACACCCATATTACTACACCACAGGAATTGAAAATATTTGTTACACATATCATTTATGCTATCTAAAACCAAAACATTTCAGCAAGGTGCTTTAAGTCAGTTGCTGGTTATCCTTTCAGTATCACAGACAGCAGGATAAATCACAGATGTTAACAGGATATGCATCTACCTATTCGCATCTTTTGCCCTTCTATTTGTGAGAGACACCACTTCAAAACGAAAAATTTTAAAATTGAGCTTTTCAGCAAAGGCACAGAAGAGGTTCTATAGAGGGTTTAACCTCTTTTTTTTTCTTTTTCTTTTAAAGCTCACCCAGTACATTCTCTATTGGTTCAGTTCTCATATGACCAGACAGGTAAAGCTGCAAATGCCAGAGCAAATGTTAACATGCCCAGCAAAGGAGGGGCAAAAATAGGCTCAAAAATCTACCTTACACTTCTCTTAAGGGAAGTTGTATAAACACTCCACTTCTTTTGTCCAACAACGAACAATAAAAACCTAATGAAAAATGTCTGCATTATATAGTCTGCATGTAATTATTTCTCCTAAAAACTTTTTTAAAGAAGTTGCCTCCTTACAACATCAAATACAGTTTCTAACTTGTTTCTCTACAGTAATGCTGCTGGTTAACTCCAAATAACTCACAGCACACCTTCTGATGAACATTGTTTAAATCTTTTTTTTACATGTTTTAAAAATAGACTTCAGCGAGGCTATTAACGCAGACTTCAGATCAACATGTCCAAATACGGCAAGGTAAACACACACACACCAACACGCTACCTTGTCCCAGTTTTATCCAGTTTTAATACCGATGCTGTTGCTGCTTGTCGACATCCTCTCGTTGAGCCGCAGGAAGGATATGCCCAACAATTTTGCCAGACACATGGAATAAGCCAGAAGTCCCCTGTCATTTGCGGTCACCTTAAAAGGGAGCATTTACTTGCAACCGAACTGCCGGAGTAACCACGTGCCCATGCTGTTCTGGAGAGTTTCTGTCCTCAGGCTGGCGAGGCGGCACGCGGGGCTCCGACCAGCACTGGCACTCCTCACGGGCCGGCCGCCGCCGAACAAAGCGCGCATGCCTGCCGCAGTGACACGCTGACGCCCAAGAACCACGCGGGCCCAGGACGACCCAGGCTTCCTCCCAGAAGGATCATCCTGCCCGTCCCGCTGCCGGCACCGGGGACAGCGGGAGGACCTCTTGGCACTGCGACGCGAGGCCTGCCCGTCGGCACAGCGTGGGGCCCGTCTCCGAGGCTGAGGCCGATGCCGGGGAGCCAGCCCTCACCTCAGCGAAGCCCGCCTGAAATTCTCTCAAAACCAGGGTCATCGCCATCACTACTCCTATCCTCAGTAGGAACTGGAAATATAAAGCATTTAAACGAAGGAACACGTAGTAGAACCGGCACGGGACAAAGCTGTGACACAAGGTTGGGTACTTGCTCCGTACACTGCCATGGGTGCAGGCCATCTTTAGACCTCATTATCCCCAAATAAGTCTTCACGAAAGGGAAACACTTCATTTGCTGGAATCGCAACACGAACGTCAGGTTTCGCACTGACTGCTGAAGAACTGATGATCTAACCTGGCTGATGACCTATCTGCAAAAGATGGAAAGGCTTGTGTCCATGCCAAGTATAGCATGCTCAAAGCTACAAATTTTCAACAACAAAAAAAAGTCCTCCTTAATAAACTAGTGATTCAGTGTCTTCACAACAGACTGTTTTGTGACATTTCCACTTTATTAGTTAAAAACTTAATCCATTGGTGAATTTTAAGACACACTGACCAAAGCAAATTCAAAAGATAGGAATAGTCACGTTACCAGCTTTCAACTTCAGTGAGAAGTCATCTCTCTGGAGACTGTTCATTCCTGTAATTGGTCTTCCTTCAAGTGAAAAAGGACAAAGTTTACAGCATAACCATTAATGTTTTTTAGTGAGTCTCCAACAGCAGAGAAGAGATAGCTGCTAGTAGTGGCCACTCAAACTTTGGGGTGGAAGCTCTATTAGAAACAAATACCACTGGAAACTTGGTCATGTAAGACCTAGCTTTTCTAGACATTGATTGATGCATAAATAATCATCACAATGGTGGGGCACAAGTATTCATTTCATGGATATGGTAACAAAAGAGCAATTAAACCAACAAAAAAGATTACGTGAACTCAAGCCTAAAAGAACAGAAACAAATCAGTTGCTGAAACAGCCATGGACCACATTGTTATGGACTGACTTAAATTTTTAATGGAAGGGTAATTTAAGTAGGCAGAGCTGTACCTGAAGTCATACATTTGAGAAGAACAAATCGTATGGGATAGAAAACAGTGTGGTGAAATCAACCAGCTGAGCTCAGTAGAGCTGTCTGATGCTAGTGCTACCAAATAAATCCGTATCTATCCAAAGCGGTGGAAGGGGTGACGCACAGAGCATGCAACGTACATCTAAGCCAACAAAGAATTACTTATCTGGGAAGCATCCCTACTTTAAAAGAGATACAAGTGAAAAAGTAGAGCACCCTTAAGGCGAGAGGAGAAATCGACATGTCCATGAATTTTGACAACTATCGTTTTCCAAGTCAAATAATGATGGAATTATGTGAAAGTTACAGACAATCAAGCCAAACAAGACTTGCTAAAGCAGCAAAGAAATTCCAAGAGTAACAAAAACATTTGTCTGTAGAGGCAACACGGTCAGGTAATACCCTACCAGTTACCTAAGACAGAATAAGCTAGACATGGTCTCTATTGCCAAATGATCATGATTATGTATTCAGCCTGTTTACGGGAAGGAAGACAAAACGTAGACTTAATGAGAAGCTCCATCTGGAACAAAGTTTCTCCACTAGGAATTCCCTTGTGATTGATCATGTTTAACATTGTCAAAACAACTGGCCTTTACACAGCTTCCAAATTTGTGGGGGCTTTGGTAGGCAAAAAGGGCTTGGGGCATTAAGCAGGCATGTCGTGATGGAAGACTTTGAGGAATTAATCTTGCTGCTGTTCTTTACCCACTCCACAGATGGCCGCCAATGAAATTTCTGTAACAGACAATAAGGTCACAAAGAAGTGACTGGTGAGAAGAATATGGACTTACTAGCTGTCCCTTTGAGATGCCCACAGTAATAGCACATGCCATTGTACAATACATCAAAAATACACTTCCAGCAGAGATTCTGAAGTGTTGCTTCCATTATAATGAAATACAAGTTAACCCACTGCCTGGCACAGGCGTTGGTTCTCAGATTTGCAGCTGGTTGTGCTGGTCTGACTGAATTCAAAGGCTGTCATGATAAAGGGACCAAACCCTCCTTTTTGACAGGCAGAAACCTTATAAAACAAAGACTGAGGACATACTGTTTTCTATGAATACTTGGGGGTAAAAATGAGGATAAGGAGACATTTGAGAGAAGATCAAATATGTCTTAAATGACCACAAAGAAATTTAACTCTGTTCCTATAAATTAGGAAGTTTCTCAGTGGAATGAACATCTTGGAAAAGTGAAAAAAATATACTGAATATGTCATTTGAGAATACAATTATTGGTGGCTATTTTCTCCACTGTTGTAATTGCGCTGCTAGGATCCTGAGGGTGGATTTCTGTCATACTGGTATACACAATTTATTTTTTCTTATTTATGCAAATAAAATCATATCTACTATAAGGGAAGTCAAACTACTTCAATCACACAGTTAAAACAGCAGAAAGTAGCCAGCTCCTCTGGGATGCATTTACAGTCAGTATTTATTGTTTTGATTCACATCCTGCTGGCATCTTTGCAACTGGGAAATGTTAAGGCCAAATCAAGGTGATTTGCTTGCTTTCCTTCTGCGGTAGGGCCATTTCAATTAGGGCTCTTGAATAAAATATACACAAATATCTTCATACAGTAGCTGAACTTATTAATAATCAAAGCTATTACTACATTTAGCATCCACCCACAGCACTCTTAACAACGCCGAGTACATCTGGACATCCACAGGATTTTTCGAATCACATGTTTGGGTTCCACCATGTTTAAATGTACAAATTGGCATTTGAAAACAATTAGTTAAAGCCACTGCATCTCTGTCTGCTAGTTTTATGGTAAAGACCTCACATTTTGGTTTAAGTTCACCTGGGATTAAATGGGCATCTGATCCTCTCTGTTCAGCTTAGAGCTAGTCCAGGTGGTCAAGGCCACAGCTGCTCTAACCAATCCAAAATCAGTAGCACAGGAGAAAATCTACACAGACATAGTTGTGTGGTGATAAATGGTAACTTACTTGGAGATGCTGAATGTCCCCTACCCAAGTAAATCTGCACACGTAAATCACCATTCTATTTGAAGATAACATACAAACCTACACATAGATCCTATGCTGCGTAAAGTTTGATAGCCACATATTCTTTCATCTAGATGAAGAAATGATCTTGACATTGGCCAGGCAAGAGGCACAGTTACTGCATCTCCTAATACATGCTTTGAGATAAAAAAGGCAAATGGAAATAAAAGCAGACACTAGCACCACGAATGCTACTAGGTCCACTTCCAGTATACTGGCCAAGATTAATTATATTGAACACTAGCTCTACCTTCAAGGAAAAGCTGGGTGGAAAGCTAATATGCACTTAAAACTGAAAAGGCGCGGGTTTTGTTTGTACATCTATGAAGTCGTAAGTCTTACAACTTTCAACACATTACATCATGAGGTAACATCACACCAAACTGCTTCATGTTCCTATTGAAAAAATACACTGGCAAGAAGTCTAAACTTTGGACCATACAAGGCTGACCATCAGTAAGGTCCTTTAAAGACAAACTAAGTCACCAATACTATTGTAAAGATAGCTGCTCACTCCATGCACTACATAAAAGATTATTAAATGCATTAAAAATAAGAAAGCATTATATTTCAAAAAATAGCATATCCTCAGTTATAAGCATTGTCTTCAGCTTGGATTGTCCTGTTTCAAACCAAGACTGAAAAAGCCCAAGTATCAAATGCATGTAGTAAATCCAGCTATGCACAAGAACTTGAGAAAAGCTACACTGCATCAGACTAGAGATTCATCTAGCATGATAATCCTGACAGTGGCCTATAGCAGGTGCCTGCAAAAAAAAAAGACAGAATTATGCAGTTCTGTATCCCCAGGTTTCTCTCCCAGCCACCACAAGGAAACAAGTCAGCTGTACAAACAAGACAACTTCCAATCTTGAATTACTAGATTCAGCTGAATTATGGGAAGTTAATGGTAAAGCAGATAAAAAGTCCCAACTTACAATATCTTTTAAAACATGGCATAAAATGAAGGAGAAATATTTTCAAGGAACACAGAATATTAGCTGTTTCCCAGGGGTCGTGTCGTGTCCGTCCCCCCCCCCCCCCCCCCCATTCTGTAAAGAATCTTCTTTTAAAACCTTTAAATACAAGTGCCAGATTCTTGCACAAAAGATGCTGAAGAACAGTAGTTATTAATCTGTTGTCTGGAACCAAAACTTGACTCTGAAATACAGGCCAAGCAAGCTTAAGGGGTTTGAATTTCAGTAGACTATACTCTTCCATAAGGATTTTCACCTGATGCCTTAGTTTAAGAAATGATAAAACCCATTGACAAGTGTAAATATAAAAGGCAGCGGTTTGACAGGAGGGTTGATAAAATAAAAGTTGTAAAAACTGAGGAAGTTAAGATGATTGTTTAGTTATCACAACTACATCATTGCTCTCCTCCTGTTTGAGTCTGTTATAAATTGCCGGAGCAGAGGCTCTGTAGTTGGTTGCTAATTAGTTAATGAATCTTAGTAGAATGACATTGCAGAAGTTTCACACTTAGTATTTATTCATACCAGGGGGGGAAGGACACACCACACGAAGTTCTAGAATTAGAAGGCATTTTTGCACCCAAGAGAAAAATCTTTAGCCTGGCTATAATTCTGTGCAACATGCAAATCATTTCAGTCAGCAAGAGGCTATTTTTAAGTTAGGAGACCACAGCTAAGGCAGCCTCCATGAGATCCTGGGCAAGGAGGGAATGAGCAGGAATGGAGTTCACGCAGTAGTATATCCTGTCTCCCCTTCCTCCAACATGTTTAAGTTCGCCCATGTAAAGACTTGGAAGTGAGACAGACACATCAAATATTTTGAAAGAAAAGCCTAAGGGAGCAGGTGGCTGTTTGCCACACAAGACAACAATAACATGCTTTTACCAATTGCCTGCTTGTTTCAGTGAACCTGGGGGAAAAAAGTTTGCTTAGGATCATACAGAACCAATTGTTACCTCCAAGAGAAGCATGAAATACCGAAGAAGTTACCTGCTTAGTGTTAGTGGTCCTTGATTTTGTAAGAAAAGAAAAAAAATCTATACAAGTAAAAGAATGCATTTGACTGTTGGACTGTGAGACGGAAGTATTTCTGAGCTGCTATTCTGATGACAAAACGCGACTGAAGAAGGTGGTGTCATAAGTTTTCATACGGTGACGTTCTTCTAAAGCATGATCAATCTCAGCTTCCATTCACAAGGAAAAGATAACATTTATGCCTCACAATGCAGAAAGTTGTCTGCATAGCAAGATACTTTGTTTTCACAATACTCAATCATAACATGCAAGTTTGAGAACAACCAATTCAGAAAGACATTATTCAGTAAAGACCAGGAAAAAAAGCCCCAACAAACATTAAGAAGTTGAGGACTTACAGGTGTTCTTTAACACAACAAAAGCAGCAATTTAAAATCCACCTGCTACAGACTGCTGCAGAAACGTTTCTATTGGTGACAATACTGTTTTTACCATTTGTAGTGATGCATCCTGACATTAAAGTTGCATGCAAATTAACTAGCCTACCAACCTGATATTTTTCCATCAACTGTTTTAATCTGCAAAGATGTGCACACAGGAAGGACTAAGTAACTATATAAACGAGCTTTTAATCAGATGGTCTTACTGAAACTGTTAAAACTTGAACATGTGAAAATAACATCACACAGTTTGCAATGCTATACATAAAGTGTTACTTTCAACTTCTATAACAAAAAATATTTGGGATATTACCAACCTAAAATATTTTTCTTCTGTTGTAATATGATGCCTGTGATGCTTTCAGATTAAGGGAAAACAAAGGAAAACTCTGGAAAAATTGCAATAACTTATCTTTGGTATTTAAAACAAAAAAAAATTGTATCTTCCTTTTCTATTTCAAATTTCAGTCCTTCTGAAATATATTACTAAATATTCATATTATAGAATAAATCAACATACTAGTAATACAAGACAATTTAATAATAAAACAAAATAATACAGTGAACTATATCACTAAAACAGCATTTGCTCAAATTCAAATAAGGCAAGGCTTCTAGACCTGATGAACTATACAATTCCTAAAAACAGGCAAGATGTGATTTAAAGTATCTTCTTTTACATTTATTACAGTAAAAAAAGATATAAAACCCCTAGTCATTATGAATACCAATAAGTATATTAAGTTTAATAAAAAGTGTTATGTTCCTACACTGTGCAAGTAAATTTTCAGACTTTATTACTGCAGCAGCAACTGATTGAAGGACAGTGGTCCTCCTGCTCCTTTCTAAGCGCTCGGTATTGGCCAAAATAAAACTCAGCAGCTCATCAGCCAAATCTAATTCCTGTATTCATTCTGCCTAGCTAATTCAATGTATGTTGAGTTATTGACTACCTTTGGGGTGGGGTTTTTTGTTGTTTGGTTCGGGGTTGGGGTTTTTTATATTTATTTTTTATATCAGTGTCAGTACATGACCTGGTGAATTTTTTTGTCTTGCTTAAAAATAACCTCTGTGTTCCACAACAGTATTAAAAAACTCTCTCAGGGCTGGAAGACTGATTACATCAGCCTGAACAACAAAGCATCCCACAACAGGCAGTGTTCTCTACCAGAACTTCCTCAAAAAATTTCAAGTCTTTGAACCACAGTAAGTTTTGTGTCAGTCTTTCTGTTCTGTAGAGAATTCTAAACAATGATTCTTAAAAGTATCTTCTGGAAAAGAATGTATTTAATTGCAGTGAAATCTCACAAATCTTAGCGTATGCTGTTGCTGTGATTTATGCTAAGAAACAATGGCAAGACTAAGAAAACTTAGTAATTTTCTTTCTTTAGTGGATAGCCCAACTAGCACGGAGCAAAGAGACACATCTCAGATCTATGAGTCAATCTGAAATTTCTGGGTTCAGTATTTTTTCATCTCGTTTGAAATATAAACAGGCTCCCAGAAACAAGTGATGTATTGTATCAATCATTTCACATGCCAATATTTTCTATTTCAGCTAAAATATAGCACTGGTTATTTTCATTACGTTAGTTATGAGGACAAAGCTTGATATCAAGGATACTAGAGCAGCAACAGATGGCAAATTCTGCTAGCGTATGTTCGATTAAGGCTATATCAAATAATATAGACCAACAACTCAGCATCATTACTGGATGAAGGTATGTATTATAACAAGTCACGTTCTTCCTATCTTCTCCTCCACTTGTTTCATCTATCTGCTTAAGTTTTGCCTTTTTGTTTGTAAGCTCTATGGAGCACGGATTTCCCTCTACTTCATAGAAGGGCACATCAATTTGGAGTTTAGGCACTACTACAGTACAAATGAAATCTCCTTTCGTGATACGCTATCATTTTGATACTGTTGTCTTATTTCTTAATAACAAAACCTTGCAATTTTGTTTTTCAATAAAAACAAGATAAAAATATTAACTCTTCTTAAGATCCGTCTCCCTGTGTATCTTTAGATACCATGCAAGACTTGAGTAGGAATCTGCAAAAGACAATTGGTGAACAGTACCACACAAACAAATCTGTACACAGAATTTCTCCAATTAACACTCCAGCACTTCACTTGTTCAGAACCCCTTGAAATCAGTTGCATTACATACACCATCTAGGTTTTATTTTTGTGAAAGATATGAAACACTTCATTTTTAAGCATGTTACAATGACATAGAAGTTAAGGGGTTATCACTTGTCTGAAATTGTTTCAGAGATCAGTGATTTTTTTTAAATTATTTTTTTTTAAGACAGAAATTACTACAAAACCTGCCACTACAAAATAAAAGAGTTAATTTTAAGTGGACATATTGTACTAAATTTCAGCATATTAGGTAACATATATCAGTACCAGCATTGTATGCACAAATCTATCCAGGAAGAAATATCTGGGAATTTGTATCCTGTGTTCACACTGTATCAGCAACCAAAAGTTTCCAAAGGATATCTCAAAGAAAGCAGGGAGTCTGCTGGCTGACCCAGCTACATACGCACTATGTCCCAACCCACGAGCAAGTTTCCGTAAATTGTACTCCACGTGAACAGGCTAATGGGAATGACTACCAGTTTACTATTTTCCACCAATCGGATTCACCTGCATAACAACAAATATGAGAAAACTCAACTCGCATGTTCTACAGTAAACAGAAAATTCTGCCAATACAAGATGACAAAGAACATGTTTTTGGAATTGAAGAGATCTCCTTTAGGAGTGCTAAGGATGCATTGCCTGCCACCACCTTTCTGGGCAGGAAGACGACAGAAATCCTCAACAAACTGGAAAGTCTCCTGTTCACATTAAATTTCTAGCAGAGACGGTGTTAAGTAAAATCATTTCAAGCAAATTAAGATATAGATTAGATACTTTCTATTTGGACACGTGTAATGCAAATGCTTTTGAGTACATTTACAAGAAAATGTTAACTGTATGGCACAGGTGATAGCCTAAGGCTTTCCACACCACATGAGGTTTTGTTAAGAAGGTGAAGAGAGGAAAAGTTTTTGGCACCCACACAAACAAACAGAAATCCAGAATTTTTCTAACACTTCTTCCCTGTTCCCTTACAGCTGAACCTCATTTGAGAAAAGGCAACATCTGGCACCACACACTCCAGCTCCTCCTTTTGGTCACTGGCTCCCCAGATCTCTGCTACTTCTTACCCTGCCTGGCACTAGAAAAATTGCTCCCACCTTCTTGCCTTCAGCCCCTTCATCTCCTTCCAGGACATTCTTCTCCCTCTTGCTCCTACTGCCCCTGGAGACAGCTCCAGCTAAGCTAAGGACATTTACTGGACCAAACCAATGCTGTGCAGAGCCGCTCTTGCTGCATTTTGTCCTGCTGCCAGCTAGCACAAGTACTCTCTGGACAAGCGAATCCCACCAGAGCCTTCCCACTTAAAGCTCCGAGATATACCTCACTCATAAGGGAACAGGGACCCGGCGCTCTAAACTCCTATTTAGGAATTCAACTAACAATAAAGGCTAGCTAATTATACAACCTACGCAGTATCTATGAACCATCTGCTCTGCAGATCCAATACCTAAAGGGTAATTTTATTCACTGGCCACAATTACCACCCCACAGTTGTATAAACGGTAAATACATTAAAAATCCCCCCATTGAGCTGTGATGCAGAAAGCAAGTTTCAGCTCGTACATCTTCAAAGGATTTACAACAGATTCCTCTTTTCTCTTTAATAATGAATTAATCGCAATACCAATCAGATTGTCTATAAAGTTGATTTAAGGTTCACAAAACCCCACTACATTTCAGTTGGAACACTTAGATCACAAGTCTTTTATAAGCAGAAGGCCCCACTACGTGGGGGTGGGGGGGAAGAAGTCTTAATTTTAATTATTCCTTGAAGAATGGATCAATCACTCTCAAATAAAGTAATAACTCACAGTTTTATTTTCTCCACTAAAATAAAGGTGCAGTTAAAATGATTTTTAAAAGCCATTGAACAGGAAGTTGAGTGGTCGTCAATTTCCAATGCTAGGTAAGAACTTTGTAAAATGCTATGCAGGTTAAAAAAAGGCGGGGGGGGGAGATATCAGAGATGGCCATGGAGACATTTTGGAGAAAACCAGTAATTTCTTTTCCTTTGTAACCACAATATCTTAAGATTGCAATAACAGGACGAAAACACATGTGTATTAAAATTATGCCTAACTTTTTTTTTTAACATTTCTGTTAAAAAGGCACCCTGTTTAAAAATACTGAAAGACTAAGAACGGATTTTCCCCAACTTTACCCAAAGTGATGTTGTCTCCGTTTGCCTGTAAGAGTGGGACGCAACGAAAAGGACTAGAAAGTTAAAGATAGCCACAGAAATTCTCCACGGATCACTTCAACCAAAGCTTCTGCCTTCGCCGTTCACCGCTGACTCAAGGGGAGGAAAGGCAAGGCAAGGCAAGGCAGGCAGCAAACTGGCCGAGCTGGTTCATAGAGTCCTGCTCTCCCAGCCCAGTGCGAGACACTGCTCTTGAGGAAGGGAGGGAGGGCTGACTCAAGAAGCCGATCCCGAAAGGAGGACAAGCCTGCGCCAGAGTCACCTCCCTGACCCAGTGACACATGCCTGCTCCCCGACTGGAAAGGCACGTCCTCCTGCCTCTTAGTGGCTCGGAGAGCAATTAAACCTCTGCAGGATACCATTCGAAGAGCCTCCTCCTTAAGCCTTTCCTTTTAATGAGAGTGCTGGGGATTTCATAATTAAAAAAAAAAAAAAATTAATCTACTGTGAAACTGAAGGAGTCCTTCCTTCTTCCTGAAAGGCATGTGTCTCTCCTCCGCCTTGGAAGAAAAGGAGCGAGGTACTAAGGGCAGAGAGGGAAAGAGGCAGCAAGAGGGAAAGGAGCAAAGGTCTGAACGCTGGTGCCAGCTGCAGAGATTTTAACTGACAAGAAGCTGCGGTTTTCTTCTGTGCAAGCAAGAGCTTTGGGAAGGTCACCAGAGGCAGTTTTCAGCTGTCCTCATCCACCTCCTCCCTCCCTCTGCAAACCTCCCCCGAGCAGGAGGAATGAGTATTCGGTTTGAGTAAAAAGAACATGAAAAGTTGTCCAATGAACTAGGACGTATCACAGGCCTTTGGAAAAGCAGCTGAGAATCGGAAAAGCTACCAAGCACACCCAGAGAAGCGCTTAGTGCTGGCAGTCCCTTCAGCTCCATTTGCAAATTCGTTAGGCACAGTTCTGCTGCAGGAACCAAGAGCAGTTTTACAGCGAGAAGGGGCTGTTTCCACAGGCTTTGGTTCTGTGCTCAGCTGTTATGTATTTGCTCTCCATCTCGACCAGTATTTGAACTGCCTTATTGTCAGCAATATTTGCAAACAAGCTACGAACAGTAGCAAGCAATATTTACAAGCCATGCCCAAAACTCCAGTTTCAGGTCTGGCTTTCTATTTACTTGCACATAAAGCTATGCTAGCTCAATTCTCTTTTTTTTTTTTTTTTTTCCCCTCCCTAATTAATAAAGTTTGAACCAGTTCAATTTACCGTTGAAGTGACAGTACATGCCATATTCATCATGATTTGCTGCCTTATTTTCACTAGAGGAACCCCACCCCCCACAAACCCAACAAAAAACTCTGAAAATTCCAGAATTTTGAACCGTGCTAACAGGAGTTACTCAGGAGATGCATAGGCGGTTTTTATATGAGATGGCAAAACACGTACTTTCTGCAGCAACTCGTTACAAGTTGTCTCCCACCAAACCTTGGCAAAGGAAGTTACTGTTCCGAAGTCCTTAGTTCGGCAGCCTCTCGCCCAGCGTTTCTGCACACCAGCAGCACACGGATGCCAGGCTGAGCCCTCAAGGAAAGGCAGGCACAGACTGGCTACCTGGCACAACAGGGTCCCAGGTCACCATCAGGGTTTCCCTGCCACGACAGCCAACTAAAACCCAATTATTCTTGATTACACTTACAACAACTTCATTGAGCTCACTGAGATCCCTGAACTAGTCAGTGCTTTCTTGCAAAAAATAAATAATCAGATAAATGCTTGCAGAACTTGCTCATTTTCAGCATCACAATTAGGAAAGAAACCCCACCAAAATTAAGACGATACTCAGAGTCCCACCTTTTGGAATTGCGTTAGCCTTTCATCTGTTAGAAATGTATTTAAATAATCTACATAAAGTGAAGCAGAAGTACATAAAGTTCTTATTTATGTTTCCTGTTTTGTAAATATGCAGAGTGTTTCTTCCACTGAGGCTTCTCTCACAATGCATGCAGATTTCCTACACCAAACACCTGACACAGCTTACTAATTAAGATTACTATTACTTTTACATAGCACATGCTATCATTCAATACAAAAAAATACCCCAAAATGCATTATAGATGCTATTTTGATGGTACACGAAGCTGCCATAAAAAAGGTAACGTATCATATCGCTTTCCTTGTTTACATTGTCTGACTGAATTCATCTGTTCATTATAAAAGGATCCTGCATTACTATTTAAAAAGAGCAAACACCAAAAGGTGTGTTACATTGTCAACATTTGAAGAAAAATCAGAACAAATTCTCCCCTCATAAAAGACTACTCTCTCACAAAACTTGCTCCAACTGTGTTTTATAGCAGAACTTCTATTATTATTACTGCTATGTATCCTTAACATCCTAACAAGATGAAAGGAAAAAAGATCGTTTTTTTCTGAAAAAGGCCCATCAGCTTTTCTACCTTAATTAAAAATATTAATAGCAACGTATTTCAGTAGCCAGATAGCACTTTACAAGCAATTTAAACAAAAGGAGAAAGTTATTGCAATCTGTTTTTTCACAGACAGGTTACATTCATTTGCATGTAATACTGTAATATTTAACTGAGATGCTACAGCATGTCAGTGCCAGCAATAAGCTTTTGCCCCGAAAAACAGACTCCTCCCATTTTAAATGGGACGGACAAGACTAAATTAGCATATCTCCATGGACTAATCAAGTACATTTAGTAGGTTCCCATATTTTTATCTCAGTGAACGTATTATTTGGCATTTACCTCAAAAATACAGTTATTTAGTCAAAGGGGAAAATGTTGTCAACCTTGTCTTCTCCTAATCTCTAAACTCCCAAGTTATCAAAAAATGAGAAAGCTGAAAAAACTGAAAAGCTAGTTAATGCAACATTAGCACTGCATGTCCAACCACACCTTTTCCTTCAAACAGTCAAGTCTTGAAGCAATGACTAATGTAAAACTAACACAGAGCAGAAGGTTATTTAAAAAAAAAAAAAAAAAAAAAAAAGAGTACAAAGGTCTGCGGGCCAAACACAAGCACTTCAGAAACACGCAGTTGTTCTTTGGTGAGATATTGATGCACTCTGAGGCATTAGCTGGGAGGGAAAAAGGACCAGAGAGGGTTCAATTCTGAAGCTGTTTTTTTCTGTGGCATTTGGCATTTCTACCTTCCACACAAATTACAATCACATAAATACAGTATTTTGCTGAAACAGCCCAGGTTCAGCGTCAGGACCAATTTTATTCTTCGGAGGCTTGGTTTCCCAGCTGTCCTAGCCTTAGGCACAGTACCTGCATTCAGTAATTTGTATCCACAGATACGCTGACACTTCCCAGACCACCGCAGAGTGCCGTAGGTACGGGCAAGCCCGCTTCATCTCCACCGGCAAAACCCACCAGCTCGCAAACGTCCACGTGTGCCACAGCCCGCACCTAGATGGGCTCGCACGGTGCATGCGCCGCTTCTCTCCTCCTTCTCTTCATGTTTTCGATCAGAGACGGGGGGAAACACCAGCAAAAAGTTACTGCCTCCAACAGCCCTGCTGCTCCCGCTGCGCGGGCGGGGGACCCCCTGCCAGCTCCCCGCTACCAGCCAACGGCACCGACCCGAACGTCAGCGGTCGCGCAGAGGTTAACCGAAAAATTCGCACGTTTGCATCGCGTTCGGGGAGCACAGCCGCGGCAGCCTGCCCCACGGCCGGGGACAAGAGGCAGCCCGCCAGCGAAACACCGTCCGTGTGGCAAAGCACGCTGCCCGCCGCGGCCGGCCAGCCGGCGCCGGGCCGCTCCGGCGCGGTCCCCCGCGGGGCGCTGCCCCTGCCCGGCCCGGAGCACCGGCCCGGCCCCGGCCCCGGCCCGGCGACACCCGCGATTCCCCAAAGTTTCGGCCGTGCCCCCGCCCGCCCGCCCTGGCGGCGGCACCGCCCCGCGCCCCCGGCTCCGTAGCGCTGCGGCCCCGGTACGGCGCTCCGCCGGGGCGGCCCTGCCCGCTGCGGCTCCCGGCTCCCGCCCGGCGCCCTTCGGCGCGGCCACCGGCCGCGCATCCGCCGCGGGCTCGCCCGGGAGGAAGACGGCCGCGCCGGGCTGATGGGCGGCGGGCCGCGGCCGCGACTCCCCCCTCGCTGCGCGCTCCGCGGCCCGGCCCGAGCGCACCTGCCCCCGCCGCGCACCGCCCGCCCGCGGGCTCCCGCGCTCCGCCGCCCGGCGCGGAGCCCGGGGTAGGACCCGGGCGGCGGCACCTCCGCCCGCAGGGCCCGCGCGGCCAGGCAGCGGGCGGCAGCGCGGGCGCGGAGGGCACGCCAGGCTCCGCCCGCGCGGAAGGTGCGCGGCGCAGGCGGGCAGCGGAGCCGCGGGCCCGGCAGCGGGGCCACCCGTAGACGGCGGCGGCTCCTCGGCCCCGCTGCCCCGGGCCCCCCGGCGGGCTACCGCCGCCGCGCCTCCCGCCCCGCTCGCTCGCTCGCTCGCCCCCGTCCGGCCCGCGGCCTATCCCCCAGCCCTGGCCCACTCACCGCGCGGAGGGAGGCGGAGGCGGAGGCGGCGGCGGCGGGGCGGCGCGGCCGGCCCCGCTCAGCGCGCCGGCGGGCCGCGGCGGGCCCTAGCCTGGGGTCTCCATGGTGGCGGTGGTGGCGCCGGCGCCGCCGAGCCCCGCCGCCCGCTCCGCCTGGCCTCAGCTCCGCCCCGCCCGCGACGTCAGCGCAGCGCCCTGCCCTGCGCCCGCGCCCATTGGCCGAGCGCGGTACAGGGCGGCGCTCCATTGGCTGCTGCCTCGCGTTAAACCCGCCAACGGCGGCGCGACTTGAGGTTGCCATGGTTACCGATGCTGTGAGGCGGCGGAGTGGAAGGCACCGCCGTCCCCTCAGCGCGGTGGGCGCGGACGGGCCGGGACGCCGCCGCTGACCAGCAGTAGCAGCAGCAGCGCCGGGCGTGGGGACGCGGCGGCCCCGCACCCTGGGCGGCCGCAGGCGGGAGCGCCCGCTGGGCGGTGCCGCTGGGGCGGGAGGCTCCTCCGCCGCCACCGGGGAAGCCCGCCGGCCTCCTCGCGGTGAGTGTCCGTGCGCGGCGCGGGAGCGGGCGGGGCGCAGGTGGCTGGAGCAACCGGTTGCAAAATGGCCGCTGCGGCGGTGCCCGCGCGTGCCGCCGAGGCGGCCGCCGGCCGCGGTTGCCGGTCCCCTTCCCGGTCCCCTCGCCGCCGGCCGGGCTCTCCTGGAGAGGCTGGCCGCCGCGGGTGGCCGCCTCCCGCCCCGCCGAAGGTGGCCTTGGAAGTCCTCGGGGATGGTGTTGCCGCCGCAGGAGCGGTAGCGGGAGTTGACTTAAGTTGGGGCTCTCCGGCGGTTGCCGGCGGGCCGTGGGGAACCAGAAGCGGGAGACTGGCAGTACTGGCAATGAAGGTCGCCCTGCGGGACGTACGGCCCTTAACTCTGCTCGGACCTTGACGGATGAAGTCAAGGCGTTTGTGAAACTGGAGAAATACTTTCTAGAGTGTCTTAAAGTCTCACCGTTTTGAAGCTTCTAGTACTGGCCTAACTCTATTCATGCTGTAGAGAGTTACAGATGGAGAAAAGAAAAGCCAATATACCTGAAGATGGTGTAAAACACTTTAAAAATAGGTTTGGGGTGAGAGGGTATGTGTGTTAAATGCTGGGTCTTTGTTTTGAGTTAAGGGACCCTTCTGAGCACAAAACCTCCCTATTTCTCAGGGTCTTCTGACCGATATCGTTTCCTCTCCTGCCAGCCTACTGCTGTTACAGTTGCAATAGGACACTTGCCACTTCTTTCACTAGTATGATGATGACGCTGTAAACTGCTAAAAGAAGCCAAGACCAAATTGCCACTTGAATCTTCTCAGAAGTACATGTATTCTTGTTTCACTCTTTTATGCTTTTGCCTTTTATCTTTTCCTGATGCTTGTCTAGCGCACCAGGAAAGCTCCAGATATTTTCCTGTAGGCAAACTTGTATATGGGGTGTAATTCCATGAGCAGCTCTTACTGTCTTAAGAGGTTGTCTGATTCAACCCCCTCCCCTGTTGCATTGATGCAGACTGTGTAGCAATCCTGCTGAAAAATAACTGTGAAAATGGTACCTGCATTTTTACTGGTGTCTTTTTTTCATCTAGTTTACTGTGCACTGGAATGCACTATATTTTTATCTTGGCATAAGGACGCGTGACAACTCTGATGTGGTTTAATCAGTGCTGACACTACGAGTTGCACTATGTCCTTACCCTCTGTTCAGAAAGGAACTGCAGGTAAAAAGTAGGGGCTAGCTGAACATGGAGAGTCACCTATAAACTTAGAAATCACATAGTCTCTTCTCTTAATTTCCCACTTGGAATGTAATCTGCTACACTGGAAACTATGTAGGCTATTGGTATAATTTTTAATGTCTGTAGTATTTGTTGCTATTTGTATGGATTAATACAGTAGGAACTCCTACAGTACAGTCATAAGCGAAATGGAGAACAGTTGGCATATGTAAACAGGGGTCTTGATTCCTCACTGCCCTGAAAATCTCAGGATTCATACTATGTTAGGTGGATATAAAATGTTACCAGACCAGCATGGTGGCCTGCTGCTAGAAAATCGGAAACAGGACTCCAGAGGAGGAACAGCAGAAACTTAGTAAAACAAAGAGTAACAAGGGTGAAATAAGAGAAGCAGGGGAAGGGTCAAATGAGAGTGGAGAGCAAGAGAAAAGGAAAAATAAAATGTAAAATCAGAATAAGTAGATCAAGAATAAAGGGAGGAGAAAGCACGGAACCTGTGAGAGCAATGACTTTCATTAGTTGCAAGGTTGCTTCTACCAAAGGTGTACTGGATTAATTAAATGAACTTCAAATCAGTCTCAACTGGTTTTAACCTGTAATTTGGATATTGTTATATTGGCTTAGCTTCCAGAGCTTTTAGAAAATAAAGAAGCTTACTTGCCTCCCCTGGTAAATTGAACTATTTCTGAATGTTACTGTTGTGACTGTGGAAGGCACAGTCTACTGGCAGGATGTGAAAGGTGGCATAATGCCATCTCCAGGCCTTCCAGACTCTGGGTGGCTCCAGGTGGCTGGCTGTAACCCTCAGCATTATTAGGAACAGGCTGTTCCAAGTGCCCTGTTATCCCTGCAGAGCCATGCGTTGCAAGGTCTCTCTGTATTTAGAGTTTGCCACTGGGGCAAGATGGGAAAGGGTAAGAAGTAATGGCACAAAGGAGAAAGTAATCTTGAGCCAGTTTGTTTTGGCACAATGGAAGTATAAAGAATTAAAAATAATATTTTTTTGAGGTCCTGTCAGATTTGCAAATGTATTGAGTGACTATCAGTGAAGGAAAGCTGTTTCATTCTATCTGGTATTAGTCATACAGCTGTAGCTTTTTTTATTTGTTTTGGCACCCAGAGCAGCCAATACATTATCTAATTTGACTGCTGCGTATCACAGGCCATCAATTCTCACCCAATTTATCACTGTACTGAGCCCAATAGGGACAAAATATGTTATGGAAAGGCACCCCATTTTAACTTTCCAATACAAAGAGCTGCATGGTATACTGATTCTTTTGATTTCTTATTCCATCAGTTGATAGTAGCCTTTGTCAAATACATGTTTAAACTCTTATATCAATTTTAGGATCAGCAACAAACAAGTACTGTTTCTTTTTATTCACCTCCCTTAGGATGTGACTTGAAACTCAGATGATCTTTCTTTTTCATTCTCAGCGTCATTTGGAAACCACTGATTCCATTATGTTTGCAAATCTTACAAAAAAAAATAAATCTAATGGCATGTTTTCCTTCTGAACCTTCCTGGTTTCTTATGAGCCTTGAATCGGATCTCTTAAAATGATTGTGCTCGTTTTCTAGCTTTTTAGACGAGCAATTTAGTTAACGGGTATTTGCTGGTTGTTTTGCTGCTGTTGTGCTCCTTCAGTATTTCAAGTCATTAATATGTTTTTCTGCTTCATTTAATCTATTCTGAAATTAATCCAAATTGGAGTCTTTTTTATATATATATATGTATTCCACAGATGTTCACAGTCATTGCAGAACACTGGCGTGCCTATCTTTAATTTAGTGATTATTTCTCTATTTGCAAGATTACCTCATCAGGTTTTCTCATTTGGTGTAAGCATGCAGGCACTGTGGCTAGAAAGTGGGAATTGTCAGCACGGAACGCTTGGTCCTTGCAAATGCGTGATTATGAAGATAAATATCAGTCACAAAACTAGTGTTGCCTTTGTTTCTCTTTTTTTTTTTTCCTGGAAACTATTTAGTGCTACCTGTTTTATCTGTAATCTCTTACAGGTACTGAAATTACAAAGGTTTGGAAAAAAAATAACTGGAGAAGAGAGTGATGCTCATGGCAGGCTAACTGAACAAATGAGCAGCTGTTTAGTGTTCACAGGGGAAATTATTTAGATGCGTGGGGTTTTTTTCCCCTCATTAAAACCTACAATTTGATTTCAAAAGTTACTGCAAGCCATTGTGTTGATGTCACAGCAACTCAGTCAATCATAATACAATTGACTTTGGGTAATTTGGAAACTGTAATTTCATTTGGTTTAAAAAGCAGTAAATGTTCTGGGTTTTTTGTTGTTGTTGTTGAACTGGGGAGATGTGGCACCTAGTAGAAGGTGTATTTTTGAAGTAGTAGTGGACTGACATTTTGCTGGTTTAGCAAGGGTTTTTACAGAAATTTTAAGTTTCAAATGGCAGCATTCAAAATTACTGTTCTATCATGGGTATAGATTTCTCTCTTCCTGTGGAAGAACAAAATATCAAGGAAAACTGTTTGGATACTGCCAAGCTGTTTGCACTTTCATAACTTTTTTTTTCTTCCATGGCTTTGAAGCATCAGGTATGAATATTTGATTCTAGATCCCTCAAAGTGCTCTGCACAGCCACCGAGTTTCTGATTACACAGCCACTTTAATCTGGCTCAAGCCCAGCTGCAACAGAATGGGACAATGCAACCCTGTCATGATATCTCTCCAGCTTTCCTTGTGCCAGCAAACGTGATCGTGCAACTGTGCAGTGGTCTAGATTACAAAATTGATCCAGTTTCCCCAGAAACCTCCACACAACATATGCTCTTATTTTTTTAGTTGGATCAATTTCCTGGTCTAGCTCACTGTTCCTGCCTCTAATGCCTTCAGTAAGATATTTGCAAGTAGTTGCATACAGAGGGAATGGGGGACCTCCTCTTTTGGCAGCAATGTGAAGTGTTTTGCCCTGGGTACCTGTTTCAGCAAAATGGAGGCTTGAGGAAGAACAGCTTGCTGGACCACAGTATAAGCTCAGTTGCTGAGTTGATTCAGGTTTAAGAAAAGTAACCTTTTCTTGGCAAAACAAAAGAATCCTGTACCAATATATTGATTCAGCTTATAGTGGCACCATGAGTGGTTTTGTTAATATTTTGTTTGGGGGTAGCATACTGCAGTGGGAAGGTAGGAAGAAGTGCCCTGTGAAGGGAAGTCCTTTAGTAAGCTTTGCTGCTGAAGCCAGCTAATTGTGAAACCAGGCTTCATCACACATGTGCACTGTAAGTCAGGGTTGCTCTTGGCTGTTAATGCATCTAACAAAACTGGGCAGCTCGGCAGCAGCCAAAAGGATGATTTGGTGAGAGAATGTGAGGAAAAGCTGAGTGGGAGGTTCAATAAAGAAAAGGTGATTAGCAGTCACTCTGTTCTGTGGGGTTTGAAGTCCTAATTTTTGTAGAAACTAATAACCTTAAAAAAACCCCAACAAACCAAAGCACGAAACAAACTGTCCTTCAGCCTCACAAACAAGCCAAAAAAACCCCAAACAACCCAGCTCTAGAGAATGTAGGTACTTATATCTCCTCAAGGGCAGGTGAAGGCCTGCTAAAATTCTTTGCAGTTTCTACAGACTGCTGCAGTTCTCAAGCTGAACAAAATATTACCCATCTTCTTACTAGGCCATATTTGAGACCTGGAAAAAATGTTGAGAAATTTACCAAATTGTAATCTTTCTTATCAGACTAAGGATACAGAATTTAAAACTGCAATCTAGAGATCCTTATGAATAAGGGGGCAACAAAGAAAATGTATATGCAAAAAGAAGATTGATTCTTATTTATGGACTGTACATTTCAAAGGGTTGTAAAGGAGAGGCTTCAGACAAGCATGCTTTGTTTTTTTGTAGTAGGTTATCAGGCAACATAACACAGTGATTTAAAGTGAAGGTGTGCCAAATTATTCCCTGCACATAACTCTGCAAATTTGGCCTAGCGGAACTGGCAAAAGGTGTACAAAATGATACTGATGCTCCTGACAAAAAAACCTGCAGTGCCTTCTAAATCATATGAATTATCTATCCCTCTTGCTTTCTATCTCACAGGCTGCAGACAAATGTTCTTCTTTGACTCCAGCTATGCTACTGTCAGACAAAAATCAGCTAGGCTAGCTTAAGTTACGGTGATACAGAGTCTTTGGTGTCAGCACTAACTCACAATGTCCTGCTTCCTCAAGTTCCTCTTTCCCCCCACCAATGACTATTAGACCTGTTTGTGTGTCTTCACCTTAAGCTCAGTTTGTGAAGCAGTCTGTTAAACTGTGAAAGGACTGATGCAGAATTTCTTTTCAGTATAAACATAAATGTGCAAATCACTGCAACTGAGAAAGCTGTAGCTTCTCATAGGGTGTAATGGGGAAAAGTATCCCGGTTAAGGAGAAATTGGACTTACTCAAACAGTGTAATATGTTCTGGAAGCACTGATAAAGAAAAACTGTACCCTCACACAGTATAAATGAAACCAGCTGACTTCTGCCTGAAGTTCATTAAGAAATGCTTACACAAATTGGTCTGTCAGCAGAGCTGTGGGGAGGAGGCCTCCAACAGTGGGTCAGTGAACATTTCCATACAGGTTTGCTTTCTTAAAGAAAAAAACATCAGTAACAAAGCTAGCATGAAAATGGGGTGGGTGGAAATGCTTTAATTTAAAATACTACGTGGAAGGCAAGAGCATGTGCAAAAGGTGAGGACAACTTAAAATCACCAGTTTCATTCTATAAAACAAAGAATTGGACTTCCATTTGCCTTCCTGCTTTGAGAAAATTTGGGCTTTGGCTAGTTAAAGAAAACTCTCATGACAGAAAGCTCTGTATTTCTAATTGTTCATTTTGCAGCGCTGGAAACAAAATCACATCAGTTGGTTTATCTGAAGAGCGATGTCATGGTGATTTAACAGCAGTAAACGAGATACTTTGTACAGAATTTTTAAGCCCAGTCTTCAGTAGGTAACTTTTTTTAGAGTGACTTGATGACTTCTGCATACTCTGAGCATCTTCATCTGTCTTCCGCTGAACTTCTGCTACTACTTAGTATTGATTATTTTGGTATCTGGTGGTTTAGTAGATGTGATGCCTCTTATAGGACACACTGTTCTGGTACAGCTCCTTTAAGGTCTATCTCCTTAACTATCCCTGCCTGTAAAATTACATTCTTATTCCATTGGCCCTGCATTATTACACATGGAATCCACCTTTGAAATTTCTGTGGTACGGTGCATATCCTACCTCTTGATAAGAAGTTATTGCAATTGAATTCTTGCCTACTGCATGGGCATAACTTGTTACCAGAAAAAAGGAGGTTGCTTATTTTGTGTAAGACCAGATTGCCTATGGTGTTACAACTTCACTGACGCTTGTTGCAACTAGGATTCTCTGTATGAGAAGACCAGTGCCTGTTTGGTTCAGCAAGGTTATAAGCAATCAAGCACTGTGTATTGAGGGGTAAAGAGATGTTTGTATCTCCCCTGCAAAGATGGCTTTTTGCAGAAACATGGTCAGTCCTTCAGGGCTTCTGGTGGCAGCAGGCTATCATTAATAGAGAGCACTTCAGTATCACCTTCCAAAGTGGGCCACCTGAGTGCCAGCCCTTTGGCTTGCATTGGTTTACTTTGCTGACTAGTCTGTTCCCAGGCTGTGAGCTCTGTAACCTCCTTAGTTTCTCCTGTCATTCAGTTCCTTTTAGTCTCCTGAATATCTGTTCTGAAGTATTTTCTGCTCTCACCCCAGTCCTTTCCTCCTTACTGTTCTTACACCTCTAACAACACATTTTCTTTTCTGACTAAGCCCTCCTTTTCTTCTATGAAAACTGTAATGAAAAGATGCTGCTTTTGTAAAACCTTAGAGCTTTTAGGTTATGATCAGAAAGTTATATGTTAGCTGATTATATTAGTCCTATGAAACCTTCCTTGCTGGTTACTTACACAGTTTTGGTGGGGGTTTTTTTGTGTTGGGTTTTGTGGTTTTTTTTAATGTATGCTAGTTCTCTTAGAAATACAATAATTTACTTCCTGTTGTACATTTGTATAGCATCAAGAATATTTAATACCGACCCAGATTTTACAAAATACTTTGGTGTGTTTAAGCTTACACATGCAGCTACGTGCTTTGTTGGATCCAGACTAGAATGGCTGTTATCTTGCGGAACAGAGTCCTCAAGATAAAGTCTAAGTGCATGGGAAGAATGGCACCAAAACTTTTATATGGGAATAAACAGGCAGATATTTTTTCTTACACAATTTGGAATGATCTGTATGGATAATATGACTTTGTTCTGAAATATATTTTAAATGGTGAAAATACTGTGGGTTTTAATTTCCATTCAGGTTCAATTTGAAGTGCTGTGCCTTGCACAGCTCTGCATGGCACTTGTTAGAGAAATAATGCATTTTCTTAAGTTACCAAGGTGATAGTTTTATTTATTTATTTTTTAACATGCAGTTAAATGTTCTAGTTTTATACAATCAAGAAGAATTAATTTGATTCATTTTAGCAGTTAGAAGGCATGTCAAATTTTGGACCAGGAGCATCATTTCATTGGTGCTGTTAAGCAAAGGAAGCCTAAAGAAGAAAATTACTTCTCTCGGTACTTTTCTGCACTGTTAGGTCTAGTCCTAGCGTTTGTGTGAATCAGATCTTTTTTTGGTTTAAAAAAAGAAAAAAGACTATATCGGTTCATATGGGTGGCTGAAATGCTTGGTTCCAAAACTGGTGGGCCTTAAGAGATAATGAAATTGCAATATTCTGTTCCACTAATATCAATCTCTTTATAGAGTCTCAAGATAGCGCTTTGGCTTTGTTTTTCATTAGTAGGAAAAAAAAAAAAAAGTTAAGGCAAAGCCCAGATAGTTTGTTATAATGTATGGAACGTTGATTCTGTGGCGGTTTTCTGTTACAGCATCTTTACTTCTGTTGTGCTAAATGAGTAATGTAGATTTAAGTGTTTCATCTGACGGGTGCGAGAGCAGCAGAGTGGCAAGTTGCTCACTGCAACATTACGAATATCCCGCTTTGCACATACGCTAGCGAATAAGCGGATATGCTTTACGAGTCAGACAGTTAAAGGTCAATTTAACTATACATTTTTTATTTCTTAGGTAATGGAGAAAATTGTAGGGTGCTGTAATGGATAACTCGGGCTCACATCTTCCAATTAATCTTTAAATGAATATGTTGAAGCATATTGCTTAATTTGTAACTTTTTGCTATACATGGAGGTAATACATAGGAAGCTAGATGGAACATTAATGAAAAAGTATATAATAAAACTCTGCAAATTTCTTGTGTTTGATTCCAGAAGTCTGTAAATGATGCCTCAGTTTTTTTGCCTTTAGCTCAGCAAAGCAGGATTTTGTTTAGGATTGCCCAGCCATGTGTCAGGAATTGCCCAGAAAGGTTGTGGATGCCCCCTCCCTGGCAGTGTTCAAGGCCAGGCTGGATGGGGCTTTGAGCAACCCGGTCTAGTGGAAGGTGTCCCTGCCCATGGCAGGGGGAGTGGAAGTAGATAATCCTTAAAGTCCCCTTCCAACCTAAACTGTTCTATGATAATTAACTACCGAAAGCATCAGAGCATTTTCTCATTTCATCCCCTCTTTCAGTTAAAGTTTGAAATTGCCAAGTGTGCTGTCTGCAGCTGGCTAACTTGGTGTGGGAGCATTTGGTTAGTGAAAAATGTATTGTGCTTGTTTTGTTCAAAACAACATAACAAATGCCGGCTGACTTGCTTGATTCAAGGCTGAGTGGTGGACATGGGTGACTTCATTTCCTACCCTTTTTATGTCAACTTGTCAACTTTTAAAAAATTTGCTTCCTTTCTTTTATTTATTTGTTGCAATTTTTTTCTATATTAAGTGGTTTTAAAGTTTATTTTATCTTGGATTTGCTACTTAGAGTATTAAAAGACTAGAGGGGGAATAGTAGCTCTCTTGTAGTGTACAGATGTTCAGAAAGCAGATGAGCTATTTCCCGCCACCCTTGCAGTGTGACAGGGTATTCCATGAAGCTGATTGTTTTAAGTGTTACTCAAATTGATCTTCCTACTTTGGATTAAGTTTTACTTAATGAGGAAGTAATGAGATTATCATAGACAAAAAGGACTGTGTCTCCTTTGGGAACGTACAATTTCTGATACTTGACTTTATTTCAAACAGATCCATAATTCTTTCTTTAGGGAATGCAAATTTAAATGATAATCAAACTGTGGGACTTCCCTAGCAACTGTTTTGACACTGAATGATAACAGTATTATAATGTGTATTTTCTTCCTGGGGAAAGGATTGACAGCTGCAAGATTAAAACCATCTGGTGGGTGCCATTTTCAGATAGGTAGTTCAACTAGAAGAGAATGGATATGATGAAAGAATAAAGCTGGTTATTTGTTTTTTGTTTTTATCCCGTGCTGTACAATGGAGTGATTCTCTGCCTCTGTTTCCCTAACAATAGTTAGGATCAGAGGGTTCAAACAACTGCATGTTAATATTCCTCTTCTTTGAATAGAAACATGCAATAGCTAAGCAATTAACATTTCCTTTAAACTTTAAAATCTAGGAAAAAACCTTTCACAAAATATTTAAGAAATCTCTGGATATTCAAAAGAGAGCATGAAAAATAAGGGGCTTCTATGTTTGGGGTTTTTTTCCTCAAGTTTGGATGTTTTGGGAAACATTGTCCTAATACGTAATCACAGTTCCCATTGATGTTGTATTCAAAGTTTTCAATGAAGTCAGTGGTTCACTTCTGGCTTTTAAGTGTATGCTCACTAGTAATTTACCTGAACTACTGACAGGATTATAACACCTGCTGTTGCAAAATTAAGCAACCTTCATTCGCACAAGATGTGAGTAGCTGTTAAACTGTCATTGATTATGCTGTTAAATTGTGTTTTGTGTAGAGTTGATACGGCTTCATATTATTGATTTTACATTTAATAATTTGACTGATTTAAAACATGCAAAAAAACTTTTGTTTTAAATAACATGTCCAGATCATTGAACACCATGCCTCCCCACCCAATAATTTTGCCCTTCTGTTGATTAACAGCAGTTTAGCTGAGAGGAAAAAATGACACTCATGACCCAAATCTGCAAAGATTTATGTATGCAAGTGACTTGTTGAATTGAGGTAGTGAAATCTACGCTCCTTTAAAGTTAATGGTTAAACTCATTGGGAGTACTCATGCTTGTGGAATTGGGACCTTAACTGGGCACGAATCATCACCAGTATCAACATGTGACAGGGAGTGATTGACAGACTGTAGGCTTTTCTTTCTCCAGAAATGCTGACTGACACTTGTAGAGTTTAATTTCTATTTAAATGAAAGGGAGTAGGATCTTGCCTTAATATTTGGTACTCCCATATTTAAGAATATACTTAAGTCGTATACCTCAGGCACAAGCAAGTGTTTACATTAAGAATGCATTGAAGTGTTTAGTTGAATTGGAGGCATAATCTTCTAAGAGATCGTATTTGTTATTAGCAAAAAGAGTTCTGAGTTGTAGTGAAATACTAAATTATCAACAGGAGGAGAAACAAAGGATTGGTAAACCTTGTGTTTTTTACTGTTACTAAAAAGATTTAGTCATGGCTGGTTGTAGACATAGCTGATTTAGCATTCTTGGGAACAGTTTTCTATGTACTAAAGGCTTCTGTCTGATGTCATGTTTCATCTTTTGTACTTTTTCTTCCTGAGATGCATCAAGACTTCCAACCTAGAGGCTGTATTGAAGTTTGAACAAAGCCTTGAAGGAGGCTATCTGAATTCAGGCTTAGATGAACTTTTATAGTATTGAAGAGGTTTTTAGATATATCAGCATTAAAGCAGAAATAAATTTAACTTGCAGTGCTTTCATCATTTTGACTGGTACATTTTCTAGTTACTGAAGATAAAATACAGGTTTATATAGATCTTGCCCTTTCTGAAACCATCTTAATGTTCATTTTCAGTGTTTTAGTGAAGTCATAATGTTGAATTTGTGATAACTGAAAAAAATGTCCGTTAAAAGGCTGAGATCAAATGCAGATGTATGATGTCATTGCAGAAGAGAGAAATGAGTAGGATGGAAGGGAATAAGCATTATTTAGGGCTACAAACACAGTAGCCCTAACATTACAGAAAATGGCAAGTTGGGTTTTACACCAGATCTGTTCCAGCAGATGTACTCTCCTGCTTTCTTTTCAAAGGAGATGAAGCTAATGTGAATATGTGAAGTTTTGTTAAAATGCTGACATTATATCAGAAACATGTCAGTAGAAAGAAGAGATATTAACAATTTGCCAAAGGGATAAATAAATAAATAAACCAGATGGGTAGCTGATAATCTTACTAGTATCCATAGTTATTTTTCAAAAAGGACAGCATTTCTCATGTTGGAAGGAGCTTGTCATTTAAAGCTGGCCAGATGGACCCAGATTAGCATGATGGTTCCCAAAATGTGTAATACAGGAGAATGGCTCTAACATGGCAGCTGGGCAGGGAACAGTAATAAAAGGTTTTTATAGAGAGAAGTGGGTATGATGGATCCAGTCATCTTAAAGCTTTCAAGTACTCCCAATTTTTCATCAGTAAGTTATTTTTGCTCTCATATAGGGTTAGATATCACCGTCTAGTATTCTCTTCCCGAGTTTATCAATAGAAGTAGTGCCAGGATGGTCAGAAACCAAAAAAAAGCAGGCAGGAAGAAAGCTGACTGTCTACAGCAGAGGGATATAATTTATTTTAAGCTTGTGAGAGACTAGATTGTTAGCTCTTTGTGCAGTTAGTTTTTCTAAAGACGGATGTTTCGTCCAGCCTTTACATTACTCGTAATTTTGAAATGTCTCTTCAGCCTTATTTGTTTCATTTAACCTAATAGAATCTTGACCCTACTAAAGGTTTGGTGTAATAATGAAACTGTCCAGTGGTATCCCCTTTCTCTTTATTTCCAGCTAAAGTTCCTGACCTGTTTTTCTTTTAATTTATTTCTAAGTCCCAAGCTGTTGTGCTTTGACCAAGTACAACAGAGATGGAACAGGTACTGTGAGCTGATGGTGAAGGCAGGAGAATAACGAGAAGCCAGCTTGGAAATCACACTGGGAATGAAAAGTACAGGTTTGTCTGTGCAAGACACTGCTCATTCTGTCGAAGTTGGATACGGATTGCTGATACTTATAAAAGATAGTTTGCATCCTCCTATTGTATTGTACAGCACGTAATACTAACTAGCAGAGCTCCCTAACGTGGCTTTTTTTCTTCTTCATTTAGAGCTTTCCTCCAAATCTGCTGAGTTGTCTAGTTCTTAGTTCTCCAGCTAAAATGTGCCTTTGCCCTCCCCCAGCTGCTTATGTCTCCAGGCTTGGACTCCATGGTGGTAGTATCTTCAGTCAAAAAGGCCATCCTGTTTATCATGGTATGGGTGGAGAGGGAAGCCCTTCTCCATTTGTGAGAAGTTAATCTGATTTTTGGGTTAGTTACAACCCCTGACCAGTCCTTGAATTCACACGGTGACAAGAGGTAGCTCCATGTCTAGTCGGTGCTCTCAGGTACTTGAACTGCTCTGTTTCAGCCTGTTCTTCTTGTTCTTGAGAACAAATCTGGGCTTAAACTTCATTGTATCTCAGGTATTTGGAGACAGGCTTGCACTCACCCATAGGCTTTGAAGCACCTTGCAGAGTGAATAAGAAGGCCTTAGCTTGTACTGCCTGTTAGCTTGGATTTAAGCTTACATCCATCAGTGATGTGGGAGCACAGACATCCTGGCCTGCTGTGCTTCACATATGCCAGCAGTGTTAGGGCAGACAATTGTCCAGGTGTTTTCCTGGAAGGTTGCAATGTTATATGACACAAAGCATTAACAGCTTTATAAGTACCACTTAGGATCAGCAAACAAAGAATGGCATGCCCTAGCTGCTTTGGATCAAAGCCTTGTAGGGCACTGTGGACAAAGTCAGTACCTCCTGATGCTGTTGTCCCAGGGAGCTTCTGGAGTTTTTCTGCTTTATAGTCTGACTGCATCGGGGCAGAGCCAAGAAAGAGAACCCAGACAGATATTTTTTTTGTGTGTGTGTGTTATTGGGTAAAGTGGTTTGGATTAAACACTCAAATGACATCTCATTTTGGTTTAGGATGTTTGGATGTGAGGTGTATGCACTATTCAAAAACCTTTGAAGTAGATTATCCCCTAATAAGTATGGATAAGACAACCATCCAATATGTAGGAATCCTTGTGATTCTAGTGCTTAGGATACCCTTCAGAAATGGCATTGGAAACCCAGATTTTCCTCCTTCATGCCTCTTTATCTCTAACCACTGGGACACAACGTTTTAAGGAGGAAAAAGTCCTTTTCCCTTTTGTGAATGTTACCCAAATTTCCTTGTGGCTGTATTCTGAAGAGTATTTTAAAAGTTTAAATGCTAACATGTCAATCTTCTTGAGTCTTTTCTTAATCTTTCTGGTCACAAATATTAAATAGATTGACCAAGTTCCTGGAGAGTGTTCAAGCTGCATTTTATGGATGTTAATAAACAAATTGCTAAAAAAACCCCACAGAAACAAACCTATTCCCAATGAAAATACACTATGAGTACTAGAGCAAAAGAAGTGAAGTTAGTCTTGTTCTAAGGAGTACTACTTATTGAATAATCATCCTTTAGAAAAGAAGTATGCAAATTAAAGTTATTCTGTTGTAATCTGTGAATGTGAAGACATTTTTAAGGCAGTGAACTCTTACTGAAACTGATATTTCTACTCTTTAAGTATTTTAGCTTCAAAAACACATAGTATATGGAAAAATCATTAGCTGTAACTCATTACTTCTGTTCAGGCAGCTGCAAACCTTTAAAAATTAATAATTTTCACAATGAAATTTAAAGTCTGGGTTATAAGCTGTAGTATTCATTTAATGCAAAATTTCAGTTGAAATTGACCAGGGGGCTTGCAGGGTAGAGGTTGAGGAAGCACCCCTAGAATTGGCCCACTGCTATCAATCAAACTGGTAGTCTTTGAACCTACAAATAATTCCATCTTTGTAAAATTGTCATTATGATGTAAATATACCAAGGCTCACCCTAAATTGATTTTATTTCCCCTTTTATTACAGACTCCACAACTAGGAGAAATACTAACAGATCTCAGAACTTAATGAATGCATTGACATAGTGGAAATTACTCTTTTAAGGTTATAAAATGCAAAAATTCCGATGGTCTCTTCAAGAGCAAAAGGATGAAGGCTCTTAAAAGCACCGCCAGATATATTGAGATGCAAAATCCAGTGGCTCTTGTTAAAAACTAAAACACCCCCTGAAATATTTGCATTACTTTCCATGGACTGGAGTAGAAATGCAAGAGGAAGTAGAAAAAAATTCTGCTACATATGATTTTCCATGGGTTATGCTTGTAAGAATGTAAAATTGAAGTAGGTTTTATGCTCTTTGAAATTGCTGAATCACAGTTCTTCCACTCGGCCCGGGGAGACTGAGATCAGCAGGGATTTCCTCAGATTACTGATGCAAACCCTATGCTCGAAGAATACTGCCTGACAGCAGTTTGCCCAAATCAATAGAAAGTATCTCTACTCTAAGACTGGTATGAATGAATATGGACTGTAAAACTGATGATGGAGGCTTAAATGCCTTCTAAGGATTAACCTTGTGAGAAGAGCAGTCAGAGAATCTTTTGAGGTAAATTGTATACTTTGTACCATGGTACTCAAAAATACCACTGATTTACCTTTCTAACTTAAGCATGAGCAAGTTGGGTGCCAAGAATTGCAAGTGCTAGCATGCAAAGCCAAGCCAGTTTTCATTGTTGCAAATCTCTCGTTTTGACTTAGCAAGGAAATTTCATGTCCTGCTCTTTAGTTAGGACCATCCCATGTTGTGTTTTCCTTTGTAGATATATTTTCCTCTCTTAATTTGAGAAATTCTGGCAACTTGGTCAAAGCTGCTGCTGTCACTGGGCTGTTACAAATCTAAAAAGTCAAAATGGTTCCACAAAGCGCGTGCAGACAATCTGCTTCAAGTCTAATGCAGATATATTTGTTTCTGTTTGCAGAATCTCAGAATGTGGTAGCCTTGCTGGTATCTCTAAGGAAAATTGACATTGCTGTGTAAATATTAACCATAGTACACAAAAACCCTCAAGAGAACTCCCTGTTGTTTAAAAATGATGCTGCTGATCTGTAAAGCTTGAGTGGCTCCACTGGAGAACAGCCATACTCGTTCAGAATGCTTGTGTTGGTTCTTCCCCCTTGTTTTCTTGGCCTGATATAAATATAGGTTAAATCTGATGGTATAAGAGGAGACTTGGTGCAGTTATTCTTCACTGTTACGTTGGTAAGAGTGTCAGTAAGGTTATAGAAATATCAAGCCACAGTTGAATATTCATGTCGTCCTGAATGAGACTAGGAATTGTGGTGACTTATGATCTTTGAGAAAGATATGTATGAAAGTCTCTTTTAGACTGGTTAATCAAAAGAGCTTTAAAATAAAGAATTCCAATATATTGTGATGTTTTCCCTTTTCTCTAAATTCAGGTATGTGGTTGATTTATTCTTCAAGGGAAGGGTAAAATTCAGCAAAGAAAAAAGAAATGCCTGGTTCTGTTTCTTTGATTCACATTAAAAGCCTTAAGAAGAAACAATTGAAAAGTAGTGCTAAACAAATATTTTGAGTTTTCTTACGGTTTTTTCTACTTTTTGAGCTTTTTAAGTTTTCCTCTTTAACTTTAATGACTATAAATTCAGTGGAAAATTATGTCATATAATTGTGCTGGAGTTTCTAGAAAGTGCTGAATATTATAGAATTCCCTGGGAAATCATACAAGTTTGCGGGTTTCACTTTTTTTTTTTAGATTCAGCCTCTGGCCCCTTTTTTAATTACAGAATTTCATGATGTGTCTACTTGCCCCTCCTGCCAACAAAAAGATTTTGGAGGCTGGAAATCTAAGGGAATTATGACATAAGTGATACTAAACTAAACCAAATTTACAGACTTGTAAACAACCTGAATAAAAGAATTTTCTTTAAATGCCTTTTTAAATTGATCAGCCTGTAGCTTAAAGATTTGTGTGTTGGTGATTGAGCATCTCTTGTTCCAGTTATATTTCCAGTAATTCTGCCAAGAAATAGAGAAAGACAAGCCCAAGCATAGTTGACCTTTCTAAGAAAAAGCAGAAAAATATGTTTTGTCTTTAGGGGGAAAAGAAGCAACATTTAAACTGTCTTTGTGCGTCTTGAAGAAATAAGTAAGGTAAATCCCATACTTTACTGTGTTATGTAAATCCCTACCTTAAGGCTTTACATATATAATTAACTTGATTTAAAAAAAAAAAAAACTATTCCAAATGAAGTGTATATGCATTTAGAAAATTATATGTAGATAAGTTGATATAAAGATAAAACATTACTGTGACAAATAGGCCAAAGTTGCTTCTGCTATAGGGAATTACCTCAATTGTCAGGATTATTTTGGCAGTGTTATATGGTTACAAGTTGAAACCAAATAATTCCTTTAAGCCAAGAAGAATGGAATCAACAGTGTGAATGTGCTAACCTTTTTCTTCCTTTCTTTTTCCCTTGACTTTTGAGGAGTGTGTAGACTTAGGGATAGAACTGTGAATTTATTTACAGGTGACTGTTAGATTGTAAATTACACATTAATCTTTCAAAAGGGGAATGAACTCCCTCGTGTATTGTCATATTTCTTACTCTCGTGTATCTTCAATTTCAGTCTCTGTGATCAGGTGTTGACATTCAATGTAGCTTCTGACCAATTGATATTGTCAATTACTTTCAGAACCAATTTGAAAAGGTCCCTTTATGGTTAATGAATGGTCACTCTTGGGTGAAGACAGATGACATTTAGACTTTGATATTTTTGGTTTAGTACAAGGGACAGTTTCATAGCATTGTTAAGTAACACTGAAAAATGTGCATGAAGAAGCATTGAGAAATGTCACATTTTATCAATGACTGTTCACTATTTTCTACTTGGTTTGCTCATGGAATATTCACTGTTTAAAGCCTGGTGGTCATGAAATTTCTTGTAATTTGCATAGTTAACATGTACAGAATTAATATCAAACTGACTTTGAGCCACAGGAACAGTAGTGTGTGTGTATATGTATGTGTACTGTCATGGGTATAATTTCAACTGCGCTTACTATTTGTTTGCAGTAATAGTGGAAGCTCATGAAACTGTTGTCCATCTAGGTTAGATTTTTACACTTTAGCTGTTTTTGATGATTCTGCAATGCAGAATGTTGTCATGAAGAAACACAGCTCACAGGAAAGTACAATGCTAAGTATCTTTGGTTGCAGTCTCACATTTTTATTTGACTGAAATTAATAGCCCTCTGTCAAAGTAGTTCCCTTTCCATTGCTTCCACTGCTTTTTCTTCCCTCCTTGTTGCATTGTGCCATCCTTGGAATTTGTATGGATAAATTGGTTCAACTCACTAGAACAGCAGAGAAATAACTCCACAATACATAAATTAACAGATTTTGCTAGTCTGCTGTTTACTGTGTTGCTGCTTGCTGTGGGACCAGACAAACATCAAAGGTGTGACAATGTGGATGGAATTTTGTTTGTAGGAAATTGTGGTATGGTAGAGCCAGGCTTGAGGGAGAGGGTTTGTGGGGAGGCTGGTTGAATGTGACTTTCCCCTTCTGGCATTGCAGCTATTGATTCAGTTCAACTGAAACACTTTGTTTTGATCTATTGCTTTTCTTTGTATGCAAGACCTGTGATGGTGCCCATGCATGCTTAATTAAGGTGAAAGTAGGGGGTTTAAGACATCAAAGCTTTTTACTATGTTGTATATCTTATTGTATCTTAAATGTCAAGTTTATTCCAAGATTATGTGAATACTTGATAACATGCTGCCTGTCATAGCTGCTCATCAGGAACTAAGCTGTTGCTGGAACAGCTGACTTGGGTTGACAAGTGTTAATACAGACACTCTTAAAGGGTGTGTATAGGGATCTATACATAAACCACAGTCCCTAAATATAAGTAAAGAGTGATCTTTTCAAGCTTAATTTCTAAAAAGCAAAGAACACCTCAAAAGCTTACCTTACATTTGGGTCAATAGGATTGTTATATTCTGAAAAGCACAAAGCAAAGAAGAGGTGATCTATGTGACAGCATTACAGATTCTTCAAGGAAATAATATTTTGTTTTCTTTTTCTTAGGTGCTAAATGATATGAGATACATGAAATGTCTCTTAAAATGAAAGACGAACTTGTGGAATTTCTAATTAAATTTTTAGTGAGATGTGCCCTCTCTCCTCAGAAAACATTACGTATTTTTTGAATATGTTTTTAGATTGCATATACAATGTTGGCATTCTCAAAACATCTGTTTGTTTCTCAACAGGTATAAAAAATACATAAAAAATAAAAATGAGTGAACGAGACCATGGAACATTCTTTACAACTCGTAGGATTAACGGTGTAGGTATGTATGCTATCATGTTCAAATGTAATTGTTTTATCACAATCTGAAATAAAACTACTTATGAAATACTGTGTGCAATTAATAGCTGCATATGGAAGCTGCTGTAGCATTCTGATCATAGAATCACAGAATGGTTTGGGTCGGAAGGCACCTTCAAAGATCATCTAGTTCCAACCCCCCTGCCATGGGCAAGGACATCTTTCACTACACCAGGTTGCTCCAAGCCTCACCCAACCTGACCTTGAACGCTTCCAGGGATGGTGCATCCACTGCCTCTCTGGGCAACCTGTTCCAATGCCTCACCACCCTTGTGAAAAAAAAAAAAAAAAAAAAAGTCTTTCTTACATCTAATCTAAATCTGCCCTCTTTCAGTTTAAAACCATTGTCCTTTGTCCGGTCACTACAGGCCCTGGTAAAAAGTCTTTCACCATCTTTCTTATAAGCCCCCTTTATATATATAAAGGCTGCAATCAGGTCTCCCTGGAGGATGAGTGAGCCCAATTCTCTCTGCCTTTCTTCACAGGAGAGACGTTCGAGCCCTGTGACCATTTCCATAGTCTCCTCTAGACCTGCTCTAACAGGTCTGTGTCTTTCTT